>NC_043993.1:10966684-11046684 GCF_902150065.1 Myripristis murdjan | reverse complement strand
GAAGTATTGTCTAGATCACCATCGGATTGTTATTTAAAGTAGTTTAAGACTAATCAAATAATGAGTGTGAAAAGATCAGTCACTCTACCGATTTTATTAAATGATTGTTGACTAATTTTTATTGATTGATTAGAGCACTTATCAAACAAAGAGAGCAATAGAGAAAAATAAAACAAAACCAAAATGAATGATAAAATACATTAAGGGCAAAATTTAAAATAAAACATAATAAACATGACATTTAAAACAAAGAAAATCCGGTAAAATAAACAGGCAACTCAGGAAAAATCAGCATATGCTTTCCAATAAAAGTACACTTTAAGATGAGACTTTACAAAAGACACTGAGTCAGTCAGTGTTATTACCTTGGGCAGTTTGTGCCTGAGCCTCAGGGCCCTGATGACAAAGGCTCTGTCCCCTTTAGTTTTCAGCCTGGACCCTGGAAAAGACAGATGACCTCTGATGACCTCTGACCGAGGATCTCAAGGTTCATAAGGGATTAAAGGGTCTAAAATAGAATCTGGCCCAGGTCATCAAGAGCCTTAAAGGTAATTAACAAAATCTTAAAATCAATACTAGAGCAAAAAGTTCTGTACAGCCTGTTGTCATTTCAAAGTTGTTTTTTTTAATTAAAAAAAATTGGAGAGGCAGTCACAATTATCAAGGTGCAAGGAGATGAAAGCATGTACAACAGTTTCTGCATCTTAAATATTTCCTATTTTTGTAATATTTCTGAGGTGATAAAAATATGATTGGACAAGCTTTGTGGTATTGCAAAGGTATTGATATGTTGTGACAGGTAATCGGTGGATGGCAGTAGTTATTATATGATATGCTGGGACCCAATAATAATGATTTCTGTTTTATTAGAATTGAGCTGAAGAAAATTTATTGACATGCAGGTTTTAGATCAATCAGGTAATCCTGCAGAGAACTCAGCATACTGAGGTCAGTGGGCTTAACAGGCTGGTACGACTGTGTGTCATCTGCATAACAGTGAAAAGAAACACTATGTCTACAGGCGATGTCACTCAAGGGGAGACTATTTAGGGAGAACAAAATTGTTCCTAGAATTGATCCTTGAGGCACACCATACTTCACATCGGAAAATGATAACAAGAAGTTGTTAATAGAGACACAAAACTTCCTGTTTTCCATGATCACTTGTGTCAAAGACTGCCCTTGAGCAGGACAAGAACTGAACACATGCCTGCATCAGAATTCATTAAAAGGTCACCAGTGACTTTGAGAAAGGCTGTCTCAGAGCTGTGCTACAGACAAAAATCAGGCTGAAACCTTAAAAAGTACTATAATCACAGCAGCAAGAGGCATCAAATTTCAGAAATAAAAGCCAGCCAACAATAATTATCTGGAGGGGTAAGATCAAACTAATTTTTTTTATGATGGGTTGGACATTAACAATTTTAAAGTAATCTGGGACACAATTAGTAGACAGCAAGCTGTTCAAGCTGTTCAAATGATAAAACAAATGGGGCCCAATCCAATCGATTACTTGAAATAAAAACTTAGTTGGAATTATGTCAGGAGGGCTGGAGGATACTCTCAGATGAGATATGATTTTGAAGCGTTATGGCAGAGTAATTGGCTCAAAGTATCCCAGTGCAGGTCTCCAACCCTAACCTCGAGGCCTGATTTCTTCCATCTATGTTCTGCTTTTCTGCTTTTCCTTTTACAGCATCTTACACTGAGAAGAGCCATTCTAAACAGTCTGTGCTGTGTTAAAACTGGAGCTGGAGTTTTCGTCTGTCTGGATCTTTGTTAAATGATTAATAATCCTGGGTAATCATGTGCATGTTTTGCTTTACTTTTCTTTTGTGTAATTATTTCAGTAACCTTAAAGCTACATGAAGCAGTTTTAGAGGGGTATGGGATTCCCAGTGCGCACCAGTGACCCGATACAACATGAACTGGAGTAGATCAGACTCTCGTTTGAATCAGCACAGCAGGATAGTTAAGCGTGGTGGCCATATTAATGTGAATCGCTGCCATTGCAAATAATTATGGCTGTTGTAGCGGCTAACCCCCATGTTCCAGATGGTAATCACTGTTTGTGTTCATTAACTAATTTCAGTAAGCAGACACAGCACCTTTTCTTGGTCCTCAAGAATGTGTGACACACTTTACTGCCCTATATGAGTACTGTCACTGTAGCAATTAACTACACAAACCACAGCAAACAATTCCAAGACTGTTCTACTACATTTAAATTGTGAGTGACCCTTAAGCCTCATGTAAAACTGAAGAACCCATCTGGATTTGACATAGCCAAAGTGAGGTGGTCCAGATATGATACAGTGCTTGTATGAGTCAAGTAGCTTCTAATATTAAATTCAACCCTGAGTGTTTCAGAGGTGTGCTACCTGAAGTTGTTTGCTTCAACATGAATGATGTCTACTTCAGTAGACAGATGTTCATGGAGCAGATGGGGAACCTTAGCACTGATATCTGAGACTAAAGCTCCTGGGTCACAGCCCCAGCTGGAGGATGTGGAATCACCATGGACTGAAGTCTGATCCCAGCACGGCTATTTGCCTACTTACACCCAAGTGGGAGCTCACCGTCATGGGACAGCAGGCTGGCAGCTTACCCAAGAAGGGCTGGTATGAGCTATCATGCTGCGCAGAGAAGCAGAGAATCTGTTGGATAGCTGGAGTCCCTCCTGGCTGGTGTGGGATGAGTGGGGTCCTCTGGCTCTCCCTCCACCATGGACAGTAAACCACTGCTCAGTGGGGAGTGGTGTCGAGTAACACTGCAGCGATGTCAGCTTGGCACCCAGTATAATCCATGGGTCCTCAGGAAGTTCTGACATGGAGAGCGAGTTGGGTAGAAGGGCTTCCTCCCCGATGATGTTACCAAGCCACATTTTTATCAAGTGTTTGCCCATTCTTTAATTGATCGCAGGTATGAGAGATTTGGCCCTGCAGCTCATCGATTTTCTGATTTGGCAGATACATCTGGGGCGCTCAGGTGACAGGGGAATAGACATATGAAAGCTAAGACTTAAAACAATGAAACTGCAAAACTCAAAAACTTGATATATGCAAGAAGGCAGGGAATGCAGAAGAACAAACTAAAACATGGTTATAAAACCTTTAAGATCATTAAACCAGTATTAAAACGGCTAGATTAAAACCAGCTAAGAGTGTTAGGTCAAACTTTTTACTCACTGTGGAGATGGAAGTGGAAGTTCAATTGCTTAATTTTCCTTCACACAGATTCGGGTTTTCTGAGAAAGTTCAGAGAAAAAAGATTGAGGTTACAGTATATTAGGCCTGGGGGAGCTAACCTCAGTTAGCTTTTGTCTGGCGGAGCTTAAGGTCTAAAGGGACCATAGTGCATACAGAAACATCTGGAGGAGTAATTAAGCTCGAACAATCTAGCTTGCCAAGTACAAATCTTTGACAGGACTTATCCCTTCCCAGGCTCCCAACTCCCAGTGATTCCTAATATAGAAAATAGTGCCTAAAACTGATAAAACCTACTCCACTGATTCAGATTTCTCAGTGGGCTTGCAATAATCACATCATCTATAACCTACATTTTTGCGACTGTCGAGTGAAAACCTTGCATCTGCCAAAAGACAACTTTTAGTACCTCAGAAAAACCACCTTGCTCTGAGCACGACCATTATAAATTTTAATTTTGTTTTGTTTTGTTTTTTTCTTTTTCTAGTGGGTCTTGAAAGGGTTTCAGAAAACCAGAGGTTGTTGAATTTAATCAACCTGGAGAGGAGAATGGAATCCTTCAACTGATGATAAAACAGGCATTACACTTTTTGCAAAAATTGGAGTCAAATGTGTGGGTTGGTATGTTGCATAAACAATGATAAGAAATTAACCCATTGAACTCCCCTAATTTCCCCTTTGTGTTAAGCTTCAAAGAAAAAAAAATATTTGGTATCTTCGGAAACCTTGGAATCTCCACTGGGATTCAAAATAAAGTTCTGTGGATTTGACCGTCCACAAATAATGAAGGAGGTGAAGAGGTTACTCTTTGTTAGATAAAAGAATTAGTAGTACTAGCTGTAAGAGAACCCAGCAAGTAACATTAACATGCTGTCATGACAAGGGTGAGTTGTGGTCTGTTTTGATTATGCAGTTTTTTTTCAGTCCTCCTTTTTAAAACACACTTTCTACTATGTTTTCATTTTTTATATAAATATATTTTATTGGTTGGGATGACTATGGCTAGATTCATTTGAATTTGTGTGGCAACTACTTCAACTCAAAGGCAAAATATGATCATGGTTGGCACAGTTTTTATTAAACACACAACAAAATCTATGAGTGACAGTGACAGCTTGCAAAAACAACTTATCTGGCTTCTTGTTCCAGTTGCTGCCTGTGCCATAAGCTGCAAAATTAAAGCATGTAGAGTCTGCCGGGCTGAGCAAGTTTTGACTTCTGATGTAAATGTTGGAGCAGACATAGTTATCCCTTCACCCTTGTCATTACAGATGAGATGTAATAGTATGAGTCAAACCCTTTGCCTCCATTTGCTGTCTATGAGAAGATGATAGCTGTTAGGTGACGCAAACACACTTGAAACTAGGCCAGTGACGCAGTGAGAGCAGCTGATAAAGTTTTATAGCATGCAAATGAGCATAACAGACCTGGTGTTAGACAAAAAACTCCAGACTATTGGTCCTCATGGTGTTCAAGATTATAAAAAAACTGGACTAATTGGGAGATTCTCATGTGCAGCAGGTTATCCCATCATTGCACAGGAACAATAGTACACAGAATAGATATCAGAAGCAGAATCAGAAATACTTAATGATCCTCGGGAGGAAATTGGATCAGTTGCAGTTGCTCTGTCAAGTATGTGCATTACTTGCATTAAGTCTTAATATGTGCCTTAATCCTACAAAATATTACAGCAATAAATACAGAAATAAGAAATTGAGCACATGTAAAGAAGTATACCCATATACACCATATATACACAGTGATATTGCGCTTTTGAATTGTTGTCAAGTCCTACAGGTTTAAATGATTGCACTGTTAAATGGTTAAATAGTTTGAATAGCACATATCATCACTAGAAGAGAGAAATACAGATCTTTAGAAAAATAAACACAATAAAAAACAAAATAAAATAAAGTCGCTCTATACAAAGAATACAAGAGTAATAAAAACTAAAATATCTTAACATATATGTGATAAATCTCATCAAAGGTTATCCTAATTATTATTATTTCTAGCTTGCTACACGTGAAGATTATGAATGAGGAAGAATGAGCAAAATGTGCAAAATGAAACGAGGAAAATGACAAACACAGTCCATCAGCAATGTTAAACAAAATAAGAATTTGAATGGATGCTTGTCTCTTACCAGTGAACCAATGAAATGTCCACAAGTAACAACTTCATCTGCAACATGCACTGTAAGACTTACTCTTTCACAGCCATCTAGGGTCTCCTTTTCATGCATAGTTTGAGAAACTAGATGTGGTGGATTGCAGGGCTGCCTGAAGGAGTGATGTGTTGTACAGACTGGAAACCCCGGGCTGGTTCTCTCAGCCTCCACATCATTCAGCTAGGCTATAATAAATCTTCCAGCTGACACATCTATCACTATATTTGTAGAGGTATGATTGTGTTGATTGATAGGAGACAACTGGAAACTCCAGCTCTAAGTGTTATCTGAATATACTGTAAACCACATTATCTCCGTCTCATGACTGTCACTCTTTCTCTCACACACAAACACACACACACACTCTCCAAGTCCCTCAGATATTCTGGCCTTTCACCTTTATAAACAAAATAAACACGAACACATACTCTCGCTTCACATTTTCTATCTTTCTGCCTCTCTCTCTCATATAGACACACGCTCACATACGGACACACAGTACACACACACACACACACACTGCTGACAGAGGCTAAAAGAAAGAGCACTGGGCACAGGAATGCTGAGTCAGGCAGACCTGAACCATCCTCTGCCCCAGTAAAGGTACAAAACATGTGGCCTCATCAATAATAAAAAGTCTTCCATCAAGCCTTCTGTGGATGAAAGTCACTGACGTCTGTGTGTGTGTGTGTGTGTGTGTGTGTGTATGCGTAGACATTGAAAAGAAAGCAAGAGAAAGACAAACACCAAAAACAAACACCAAAAACTGACAAAAAAAAAAAAAAAAAAAATCCTCAAGAAGACATATCTTACATGATGACCTCAGAGATGTAGCCTGGAGGCAGCAGGCATTGTGGGTGTGCAGCTAATGTGTGAACTGACACTGAATGGTCTCAAATATGAAAAAAAAAAAAAAAAAAAAAAAAAAAAAAAAAAATCCACAATTTAACACTGCGATGTGCGATGCTTTTCTGGGTCCATTTTGCTGTTTCATTCCTGTAGGTAAGTGAGCCAAAGGTAAACGACATTACATAACATTGAGATGTATCCAGCACAGCTATGATGGGGTTTAAAGTCACAATGAAACAGCCATTTTAGAGCATCTTGCTTCCATAATTGGATGTATTTCTCGTTCAAACAGAATGTCGGGGCAGGACAAGGAGAACTCTTTCAAAAGTGTAAAAGTGCGTCAGGCTGAGAAAGGCAGTTTTAATTGATGGGGTAGAAGGGCGGGATTGTTGAAAAATATGTGATGGTGTTTTGGGTTTCATTTTTAATTAAAGTTATCTAACAAAGTGAAAAAGATATTTTCATTTTATTGTGGGATTAAGAGCAGTAGAGTTATCAGTTATCTGTAAATATCAATTACATCAAGTAGCTTTGCCAAACCAGACATTAATATTATTAATAGGCTGCTATTTTTCTCAAGTGCACAAGTTCCTTTGACTGTTGTAAATCTGCTGTTGAATATAACATATTACATTATATTCAATAATAGCAGCACAAATGAAAAGTGCACACAGTAGCAAAACACATCCATGGGTTTTTGGAAAGGAAATCATAATATAAAACAGTTAGGGGGGTAATTATAGTAACATTAGCTACTTACTGGTTACAGGGTAACTTGGTATGTAATATATTTTGCAATAAAATCTGTGAGTGGCAAAGATAACTTTAACTAGACAAACATACATTATGTTAACTTGGCGTGTAGATGGTACTTTCAACCTGTTGCTTTGTATGGTGGACAACAATATGCATACAACTTAATTTAAGCCAAGCATCCATTCAAAAACCTTTGGTGGTACAAGTCGAGTGACAGTGACAGTTAGTGCAACACAGACATCTATAAAAGAGAGCAAATCTCTTTTTTTATACATCAAAACCGGCTATTTAATCTCTGAACAAAAAATATCAAAACAAAAATCAAACAACAAACAAATCGATAAAGCATTATTAACCTACACTCAATCCATCTCAGGTTGAAAACTCCTGTCCTTTATATCCAAGGTCTCTTAATTTCTTGGAGAGAATAACCTATATGATCTGAATGCGTCCATCCACAACTGCACTCCTGTCTTTTGGAGAAACACTGCCATCAGGTAGAGCTGCTAGTCAGTCCTCTGTTCTTCTTCTGTTTCACCTACCTGCTCCTCTCTGTTCTCCCTGAGCTTGTCATCTTAGGATCTGCTCTCTGCTGGTTTGAGTCCTTCCTCTCAGGGAGATCCCTCAGAGTGTCATGGAGAGGGGAAGTGTCTAAATCTTACTGCTTGTCCACAGGGGTACCTCAAGGCTCAGTACTTGGTCACTTTCTTTTTTTAATATACGCCTCCTTTTTTGATGCAGTCATCTGCTCACATGGCTTTTCATACCTCTCTTAAGCTGACGATACCCAACTCCATCTATCATTCAAGCCACACAAGCCTGCAGACTGTGCTAATCGTCTTCCCAGCCAGTCCCTCTGTACAACAACAGATCAGTATCCTACTGGATTCTATGCTGCTCATTCCCACAAAATCTGCCATCTCATCTGATTTATGAGCAACTGACCTTTAAGAAACATGTTGATCAGACCACACCTGTCTGAACATGCAGCACAACTCCTGGTACAGGTGCTTGTGATTACACACCTCAACTACTGCAGCTCCTTAGTGGCAGGGCTCCCAGCAAGTATGCTGAAGCCTCTGTAGGTGGCAGAGGCTTGAGCTCTGGTCTTCTGGTCTTCAAGCAGCCCGAAACAGCACACGTCACTCCACTATTCATAATCCCTCCACTGGCTCCCAGTTTTTGCTCGCTTCAAATTCAAGTCCTTGACACTTGTCTACAAGGCAGCAACCAGAACTGTTCCTACCTACCTGGACTCATTCATTCAGGTTGGCATTCCTCCCACCCACCTCAGTAAGCCATGGAGTGGCTCATGGTGCTGCTAGCACAACAAGGCCCTAAATCACTAGCTAGACTCTTCTCGTCTGTGGTTCCTCGGTGGTGAAACAAGGAACCAAACTCCATTTGATCGCCAGAGTCCCTCAGTCTTTAGAAGAGGGCTAAAGACACAGCTCTTTAGGGAGCATCTTTTCACCAAATGTTTTGTGTAATCAATAAGGTGAAAAAATTACCTCTATGCATTCTTCCATCATTTTTGCACTTTATGAGTTTTATTGCACATGATGATCATTGCTTGTTGGTGTATAAAAATTTCATATGTATGTCGCCTTGGATAAAAACGTCTGCCAAATGTAAATTGTAAATCATAAATGGTTTATTTGTTTACCAGAATGTGAGGTGGTTATGTTCTGGAATATTTACAATTAAATTTTGTCGCTGGTTATGTTTCCATACTACTAAAGGTATTATTATTATTATTATTATTATTATTATTTGTTCCTCAAAATGGTTCCCTCCCCTGCTATCATTATTGCTCTCCTCTCCTACATGGGTAACCTACAGCAGAATGTGACAAGCTCACACACGCATTCTGGGAAATGTAGGAAACCAGTAACTGAAGAAGAAGTTGAAATGGACAAGGAAGGTTTGGGCAAAGTGGGCACACCCCAAAAAATAAAGTAAATAACACTGTTTCATCTCAAAATAATATGATAATATATTACAGTTGGAAGGGATCAAGGGTGAATTTTTTCCTTTAAGCTGGCTGCTGCATCTAACCACTGCTGTCCTGCTCCTGCCCAGCTCAGTCAGGCCTGCTTGTACCTGTCACCCAGCCAAACTCATCAGCCATGGACAAGTGCCCAGAAGGTAAATGAAACCAGACAGCACACACAAACACAAATGCACATTCACACACAGACACAACCTCTGGGCAAGTCAATACTTTTTTCCAAATGTTTTTCTGATGTTGAATTTTGAGAAAAACAGACAACAATGAGCAGAATCACAGTCATCTTAAAGTTTAATGAACAGTGCATAAATTTGACTTGGTCGACTCGAGCCAACACTTGACAACAACAACTTTACCGGAGCAATATAGGAACTCACCTAATAACTCACCTAATGTGTCAAAGTAAACAAACACATACAGATTTTTATAAATGTACATCTTTTACCCAGTTTCCCTGCAGAGACAGGTTAAGTTTCAGATAAACAAATGTCAATATGCGCTGAAGACAGAAAATGGGTCCCTGTGTGAGTAATGGGTAAAATCTCCTTCAATAAGAGCTTTCACACAGTTCTCTGTGCAAGTTTTTCACTGTAATTTGTGCACAGCTCACATCTGCTTATAAAATTATCACCACTACCAACATACTTCAGGGCAAAACTGGGTAATCCATCAGCGCTGATTTTCTATGCCAAATATGCTAATTATGCTAATTTAACTAATCTTCTCCCTGAACTTGGTGTGTCTCCAAATAAATTTGCTTCTATTTCTTACAGATTCTAAGATGTCTGATCACATTTTAAGAGAATTAGAGAGTTGCAAGTTTTTAAATTGTCATATCACATCATACTTTATACTAGACGTTACACCATGATCAAACAAATTTTTTGACAGAATGAGACAAAACACAACAGCTTTTTTCCATTTCCCGTTTCCAATGCGACAGTGCAAAAATCATGCATTTTGAATTACTGGCTGGCGCACTTACTAGCAAATTTCCGCAATGTGGCACACATGCACACACACACACACGCACACACACACACACACACACACACACACACACACACACACTCATGCAAACACAAACATGCACACATCACAGACCCCCAGCTGCTGCTCTGTTGTAATTTATTATACCCCCTGTACCCAGAGGAGTCATGAAATCAGCCTGGCCTTTGTGACACACACACACACGCGCACACACACACACACACACACTCATGCACACACACACACACACACACACACACACACACGGATGTGTGTCTCCTTCAAACAGTCATCCCGCCCTACTGCCCGGCAGAGACCTCTTTGGCTTAATTAGTATAGAGTCCCCAGGGAGAGCACACCAGGGCAAAATACACACACTGGAAGGATGAAGGATGTGAAAGGTCTTGGGTTAAAACACACTGGGTAGCAGAGCAGTACTTTACAACACAGAACAGCAGTAAGTTAAGGAGGCTGAGGGTTCTTATTTACATTTTAAATTACATTATGAATGATTATGAATATAATGTGAAAATCCTCCCTAACCAGGAGTCCACTCAGAAGTACACTCACCGATACCCTCAGGGCACCATAACAAAGGATGACTGGAACACACTGGATAAGATTATCTGCTAAGCCAGCTCCATGATGGGCTGTCAGCTGGACACTATCAACAATATCTTCTCCAGAAGCTCCGTGGCTGAGAGGACACCATGGACATTACCAGCCATCCATTACATCTATAAACCTCAGGACGCAAGGCTGACCATAAACCTTTGGCCAAATATGGAATTCCACATCCAATGCATGTTCTCGATGGGAAAAAATTGTATTTCGGGGGGAGAAGTTGTGTGTGTGATGCCTCATCATGGGTGGCTAACCACTTCCCTGTTCGCAAATTGTTTTTTAAATTACACCAATTGTGTTCAGGTTTCAAAAAATATGTGAGAATTTTTCTTTTTTCATATACAAACACATGTCCTAAGTAATTTTGAGGGAATTAGAAAACCACATTAATTTAGCCTATAGACCATGTAATTGTCAAATGGTGGCCCACAGGCCACAGGCCGCAAGCCTGCCAAAGGTTTCCATCCGAACCGCAGAATATTAATGAATTCAGAAAATGTGAGGTGGAAAAAAATGTGTTCCAGTATTTAGGATATCTAACACTGCCCTTCCAGGCAGCTCCATGTATTTGGTCGTGTGTGTGTTTGTGTTTGTCTGCAGCTAATCTATACCACTTAGCATATCAGCCTAATGTTTTTTGGGCCAGCTATGACTGTATGATCAAGGATCTCTCATGGCTGAAAAGAATTCTTGTATTTTATCCATGCAAGTGTGGGGTCAAACTCATAGCTCTCATTTAACATCTTGTTTTATTTTTATTTTTTCACATGTTCTCATTTAAAAGACATGTTTGGCTTTTACTAGCCTGACAAACAATTCAAAAGGTTTTTCTTGCTGCAAGCGTTTTCCACCAATCGGGACACTGCATAAAGACAAAACCAGTTAAAGTTGATTAATATGGCTTGTCAATCAGGACTGTGTTCTGCAATTACATTTCCGAGATTTGAACCAGCACTCCTCAGCAAACTGGCTCCTTTGTGGAGGTCTGTGGTCTACTGAGAGCATATTCTAGTGAAGACTGTAAGACTGTAATACTGTACTGTACTACTGTAATAGTTTGTGGCAATGTAATTCAAATCAATCAACTCTGTTTATGGTAGCAATACTTGGAAGCTAACTCAGGCTTTGTCATTGATCAAGTCTACTTTTAAAGAATAGTAGGCAATTTAACTCTCTTTCACAGGCTAGATTACCTATGTTTCAGTAATATTCTATAATCTGCTTGCGGCAGTTTTCAAAGTAATTTCTAAGTAGAGCGGAAGCCTATTTATGTATACCCAAAACAACTTCACTCTGTGTCTTTCGCTTACAGTCTGTCCTGGACTTGTTTTTATCTACACTCTCATCCTTCCCATGTCTCTTTCCCCCTGTTTCAGTATCTCTCCACCCTACCGACCCCTGTCCACCCACCTCCCGCCCCCCCCCGCAAACTCAGGTAGAGAGGTCCTTGTTGTGTCCCAAGCCACCTGGGAGTACATCCAGAATGTTTTGTTGGCAACATACACTCTCTAAATATTTTATAGGGTACAAATACAACTTGACACGGCTTAAATGAAAACATGTATGCAAATGCACAAATATACAGGATTAACGAACAAAAGCCTCACTTTTACATTGACCACCATGTATTTTTTAGTTCACCCATCCAGATGAAAGGGTTTTATAAGCTTGAGGGGGCCGTAGAATTTTCTCAGCTTATAGAAAATCATGTATTCCCTCAGCCGGCGTGAATACATGAAAATCCCCTAAACAGGGGTTATGGTTATGGAGTTTCATGCAACAGCAATATGCACATGTGCTTGCATTACACATGGTCTCTTCTGTGCACCCAGATGTACATTTGAATGCACATGCACACACACACACACACACACACACACACACACACACACACACACACACATATACTGAGAGGAATTGCACCATAATTATGCCTAAGGTAAAGGTGATTAATTTTTTAATGGATTCAATGTTTTATTCATAGCACCTATCCAGTCTTGGGGAGATATATGGAAGAGTACACACAAAACCCTCGCTAGGGACAGAACGAATGCTAAAACTGGCTATTAGCTGCTTCATACTGTAGGTGAAATAAGCATTTCAGTAGCTGGAAACCCTGTTGTCTTTTATGGTGAAAAGCCATATCCATTCTAGATGAAGAAATATAACTTCCCCAAACACTTTCATAAATATGTATACCACTTCTGCTCCTGCTTTGTGTGTTTGTTTTGGATTGCTTTGGAGAATGAGAATTAAAATGCATGTGCGTGAGTGTGTGTCCGCATTCATCCAGGCCCTTTGTGCATGACAGACAGTGAGAGACAGACAGACAGGGAAGCAGAGAGGCGAGCAGAGGGTGTTGTCTCTCGAGTGAGGCCAGTAAGACCAGTTATTCTGTCCTAGAAATCCATTTCCTGTGTACTCCGCCTCATCACCTACCCTGCTGTGAGAGGGATACTCCATATGTAAAGATACTGTTGGAGCACATTCGAGACAGTAGGTGTGCTATCAAGCAACACGTTATCCTCCCTCTGATTCTCACCCCCAGTGGTATGATTAAGCTCTCTCGTGAAGATTCTTGTTTGTGAAAGTGAGGAAAAGGAAAAAAACAACACAAAAGATTAGAAAAATAGGGGAGGAGAATGGCAGTAATGCAAGTTAGGGTACAAAGGAGTGAGGTCTGCACACTGTTAAGCCCCCAATGAATAATTTTATTCTCTAGAGAGAATGAAATTATAGACTAAAATTATTTATTGGGAGCTTAACTGTGCAGATCTCACTCCTTTGTACCATGCATTGAACATTTTTTGTCTTGCACCAGAATAATTTGCCTGGATGGGCATACGCTTGGTGCCTCTTCTGAAGTGATGCAAGTCACAGCCAGGATTTATATTTATATATAATCACAATACAGTAGATAAGATACATAGTCTGCTGGAGTTAATTTGTGTACTGTGCTGTATGTGTGCTACTATGTTGTTGAATTGATTAACAAAACAAACAGGCAGAAAGATTGTTTTTTTAGGGGGGGTAACTGCCATATTATCATTATTATATCATTTTCATTAGGCTACATAATGGGCAAGACTATCTTAGAAAAGATAATGACTGGACAAATTTGCCCTCTGAATTCATTATATTTTCTCTGTGGAAGACCACATGATTACTCCATGTTGCATTTAAAGGGGAAAGGCAGACTGCTACAACATGAGGTTTATTGCTTTATCTTGAACTGATAGAGCAGTAGGCTGAAGCGGCTCCATTCTGAAATGTGATCTGTCTCAAAAAAAAAAAAAAAAAAAAAAAAACACAATGGGAATCCCATTGTGGTGGATGTGGTGGACAAGTGTAGCAATAGTGGCACCGGTGGGAGATGATCATACTCTGTACTCACACGCATACATTCACACATTTGAATGCCATTCAGCCACAGCTGTTATCAGCATTGTGATAAGGGTATGTTCTGCCTGACTAAAAAGGAAAATGAATGAGGAAAGGTAGATATAACTGTTTGAAATATGTCTCCTCTTCTATACCCAGGGTTGAGAACATTACTCAAAAATACAGATTTTTTAGCTGCATTGCCTGCATAAAGTTATAATTTGTATAAATGACTGAAATGTTCTTCTGAGGCTATTTTACCTCAAAAATCCATAGCGTATGTGGCTATTCATGCAATATATTCTAGCTTGCAAGGCAAATAATGTTCCTATCAAACATCTGTAATCTAATTTTTTTTAATCGGATTACTTTAAGCCTATCACTCCCCATCCTTGCCAATACCTGCCATTTTATATCCATCTCCCATAGCCTGCTCATTCTCTCAATACACATTTGATCATAATGCAAAACAGTACAGATCGCCTAATTTATCACTCTCTCCCAGCTGGACTCAAACTGACAGATTTATTAGATAGCCATTTGTGGCTGCATGTAACACTGCCAACGGAGGGCCGGTGAGACTGACAGACTGAGCTGTTTGATGACCTGGAGGTGATAATGACCAAACAGGAGAGAAGGACAGAGAGAAGGACAGAGAGGAGGAGATAGAGGGAGGTGGGGAATTGTGTGGGTGGGTGTGTGTTGCAGGGGAGAGGGTCGGCTGGCTGAAGATCTGGCAGAATGGAGAACAGCAGGTGCAGACATGCACATAGTCTTGTGGCTACAGTGGGATATACCTGCCTGTACCGCATTAAAATGGGAGACTCACATTTTTTTTTTTGCTCTGTTGGTGTTGCTTGATGGCCTGATTAGAAAAAAACAAAAACAGAAAATAACATCATAAATAGAAAATAATAGAATGCACTCTAGTTTTGATGTCAGTGATAAATGATGAGGGTATGAGGAAGAGTATGAGCATTTAGATTCGACATGGAGAAAGTGATACCAGCCTCCATAAAGAAAACAGAGCAGCTGCTGGCGTGATGTAACTTTCTTTTTTCATTTTAACATTTACAGTAGTGGAACACGAGCTCCCAAGCTCTGACCAAGGATGCTCCTCATAAAGGCTACCCTTCAGAGGGAGGGGGGGTTGGGCATCCCAGTTTTCTCACGACTTGGTACCATCTGGATCGTGAAAAGACAGGACCGTACTGGGCGGAGATTTCTTTTTTTTTTTTCTTTCTTTCTTTTTTTTTTTCATCATTTTTGACCTCAATGGGTGGCGACATATCGGCGCATGACCGCTATATCTGGAAGAAATGGGCGGAGCGCACGGCTCGTTGACCAATCACATGTCGAGGTGTGGCTGATGGAAGGCGTGGACACCCGAGGGGGGCGGTGCTAGAACCGGAAGTGTGTCGCGGCTGATCTCTCGCTGTCATTCGGCCACGGTCGGTTCCAGGAGAGGGGCAGCCAAGAAGCACAGGAATCGACTGGCTGTGTAGCAGAGAGTTAGCGAGGAAAAAAAGAAACAAAACAAAAACGAAATAGTGCAAACAATGAGACCGATCGAATAAGGCTTGTAAGAGAACTGCGGCCGAGTAAATAGCATACATTGCCACGTTAGCAAATCTCTTTTATGATACAATCCAGATTAGAGGCAGCAGAGAGAGAGCTGTGTCATTGAGCAAGCAGGACACGTCAGGAGAAGGGAGAAAAAAAGCTGACCGACTGTACTGTACGAGTCAGCTATCAAATCGCCTCTCATACGCTTTGCCTGCTGTACAACCTCTGTCAAGGACATCACATTTGCTCTCAAGCCAAGGAAAGAGTCTCAACTGAGCCAACGCCGGGATCTAAGGTGGTAACCAAAAGGTGAAAACACATTTTATTCGCTGTCCAACCTGTCCAGCTAGCATTCGTGCTAACGTTAGCCAGCTAGCTAACGGCAGCTAACGTCGTTAATGGTAGCTGGTAGCTGCTAGCTGAGGTGAGAGTCGACTTTCTACTTTCACCTCATATATAAAGCTGTCGCTGTTACTGAACAATGGTGCTTTGGGAATATTTTCCAACAAAGTGGTGACAGATTACATTTGCAAGAAGATGTCTTCTATGTTTGATCAGTTTTGAGGTCGGAATCTCCAGACTCTTGACAGCTGTCAAACAAGGTCGAGTGTTTTTTCTCTTTTTCCCTGAACGTTACGTCCGTAAATTGGTGTTATTCTCAATTATTGCTCAGTTTTGTCTTGACATGTGTTCGGCAAGGTTGCATTGCGGCAGATAAATTGTGTGTCAACTAGTTTGCGCTGGGAAGCTGCCTCCAATGGAGGATGTGTCGGCTTGACATAGTAATGCTTACTAGCCAGGTCGGTGGCTCTGTGTAGCTCAACCCTACATTTACAAGTTGGCAACGTCACGGGGTTATAATTAGCTAGAGATGTAGCTACTGGTTGGCTTCTTTCAGCTGTTCATTGTAAGAATGCCATATTGTTCAGTGAAAGAGTGAGCTTATTCTTTTCACAATGCAGTGTCATTATAATATTTCCAGGAATTCACTGAGGGAGTTAAACAGACCCAACAAAAAAGATTTTTTATGTCACAAGAAAAATGACAGTGTCCATTACCTAGTTGTCAGCCAAATCTCTTAATCTAAAATGGCATGAGAGGGACAGATTGCTAACTCATTGCATGCCATCCTGTGTGTTCTCTCTCAATAGGACCAAACGATCACGGGATAGCATTTGTGTGTGGGGGGAGAAAACAAATGGGGGATTACGGGTTTGGAGTCCTAGTTCAAAACAACACTGGCAACAAGTCTGCATTCCCGGTCCGAATCCACCCGCATCTGCAGCCCCCACACCACCACCAGAATGTGTCGCAGAGCCCTGCTGCTTTCATAAACAGCACCACAGCCGCAGGGAATGGCACCACGGGAGGCTCTCCCTGGCTTTTTCCTGCCTCTGCCACCCACAACAGTGTGCAAGACGAAATCCTGGGAGGGGCAGAGAAGCCCAAAGCACAGCAGCAACAGGAAATGCAAGAAACGCAAGAAAAGCAGCAGCAGCAGCTGTCCCCTGGGAGTCACCAGGAGAGTGGAAGTGGTGGAGGGATCATTTCAGAACTAGAGAAGGCCCGGTCAGACGAAGGCAAGACAGACAATGGCACGTCTGAAGGGAGTAATGGAAAGGAGAAGCAGCTGCGTCTTGAGTCTCCGGTCCTAACAGGTTTTGATTACCAGGAGACATCTGGTCTCGGGGGAACTGGCCCAGTTCAGTCCAGCACAACCTCATCGTCCCTTACTGGCTTCAACAACTGGTCGGCCGCCATCCCGCCGGCGCCGTCCACCATCATCAATGAGGACGTCAGCTTCTTCAACCCGGCTTCCGCCAACAACGGGCCACTGCTGTTCCAGAACTTCTCACACCATGTCAGCCCGGGGTTTGGTGGGAACTTCTCCCCACAGATCGGACCCGCGGCGGCAGCCTTGTCCCAGCACCATCCCCCTCCTCCGCCACACCCACACTTCCAACACCCGCATAACCAACACCAGCAGCACAGGCGCTCCCCGGCCTCCCCCCACCCTCCGCCCCCCTTCCCGCACAGGAACGCAGCCTTCAGCCAGTTGCCGCATCTGTCCAACAGCCTGAATAAGCCCCCATCCCCCTGGGGTCCAGCCAGCTACCAGAGCCCCTCTCCTTCCCCCGGCTCCTCCACCTCCTGGAGTCCCGGAGGAGGTTATGGCAGCGGTGGCGGTGGCTGGGGTGGGTCTCAGGGCAGAGAATATCGTCGGGGTCTGAACGGTGGGATGACCCCTATCAACTCTATCTCTCCACTGAAGAAAACCTTCCCGAACAACCATGTGGCGTCCCAGAAGTACCCTCGAAACAGTCCTGCGGGCTTCAACCCCAAGTCCTGGATGGATGACGGAGTGGGCCGCAGCGATAACATTTTCCCTTTCCAGGTCAGTTTGCATTCGACAGTCTAATTGTATCAGTTTTAAAGAACTGGGGGGCCAAGATGTTTCTTTTATTGATTACCCTTGATAAATCTTGATTAGCATTGATATCATCCTGCTTTTGTTTAGTCTGTGTTTGCTTTTGCATCTCTGTGTTGTTGTTTTTTTTATGCCAGTGTATATGAGCATGTGTGTGCACGGTGGATGTTTTTGCTTTTGTGTGTGAATATATTTCAGCAGTGCCCACTCGCTGCCTGAATGATAAAACGTAAATGTGTCATACACCACTTCATATAAGCTGCTAATTTTATTACAGTATGTGGTGTATCTGCTATTTTTAGGCCCTGGGGGTAGGGCATGGATTTACATGATGCATTTGTCACTGTGTTAGCTTAGACATCAGTCGCTGGGCTCTGTACTTCCATGGCTGTAGGTCCCTGATGATGACTAATGTGGCTCTGTCACTGCAGTGGTGTGTGCCACGTATACGAGGTGGGTGGCGGGTGAGGCGTTGGGGAAGGAGTGAAAAAGATGGGGAGAAGAAAATGGAAATGGGAGAGGGAGACTGGAAATTGGGAAGGTGAGAGAGTGTGCATGGAGGGGGTAGGAATGGAGAATGGAGGGTGACAGAGATTGAGATATAGCGAGAGCGAAACTGAGATATGCCAGTAGTAAGACAAGACATCATCATCTGATTTCTTCTTTTCTGGTCAGAACCGAAAAAAAAAAAAAAAAAAAAAACGATAGAAAGAAGTAGATTGATGGTGGGAGCCTAATTCATATTTGCCTTTGCTCCTGCCAGAGTATCAGTCTGTTCTATTTTGTGAAATGTGGCCTAATGATTTTCAGGATTACCGCATTATTAATAACCCAGGACATGGCCCTCATAGCCTAGCAACCCATCTTCATAATGCCAGCCCATTTATAATGTGATTTTGATAGCTGGTTCCACACACAATGAAGATGGCTAGAATAACAGTATTACCACATGTTGGAAACGGCCAGTAGCATTGATGAAGAGAAGCAAAGAGGGGGTGGAAATGAATTCATTTTATTGATCTAGGTCAAGATTGATTGTGTTTTGTCATCGTAGGGAGACAACAGTAGAGGGATGAAGGCAAGGCTGAGCTTATCGGTGATATGATAGGGGTTATCATAGGCTCAGCTAGGTCTTGCCTCTTATGAAGCCTGATGAATAACTTTTTTAAGCATGCGTTCTTTACCTTTTTGCTTCCGGAAAATGTTTTGTCATCTACACAGATGACTGGCTGTATGCCCTGTCAAATTTGGTCGGTCATAGGTACTCAGTTAGTATTAGCCCCCAGTGTCATGTTAGATGCACTAGATAGTGTTAAATTGTCTGAGTGACTGCTTGTCTCTGTTGTATCAGCTGTTTGCCAATAACCTAACAACATTACTAATTGGTCTACTGGACCACCAGTAGGCAACAGCGTGGTTTCCTGGCCATGTTGCTCTAGTGGGGAATCTAAAGGTGTAATCGGCCACTTTGTGTTTAATTTTACCTGGCAATTTCTGCTGAAATGTACTAAATCCTGCAAAAAAAAAAAAAAAAAAGCAATGAACTCATTCACTCATGGCAGTTGTTTCTATGTATTTCTGTATTTCCCCTGGCAAATAATGACTCGTTCACCACAGGTCAAACACTACAGCTCCTAACTGACATGTCTTGACATGTCTTGGGTATTGTTGCTGAATGAGCCAAGCAAGGCTAATCTTTAAGTAGCTATTTATCGTTAGCTGACAGGCTAAATGGTGAAGGTGGTAATGGAGAGACAACTCCTCATATCTGACTTATGGGAGATTGAGGGCCGCCTTCTGGTAAATGAGTCAAAATGTGTTAAAATCACGTCATTTCATAGCTTATATCCCCAAAAGAAGTTGTTCTAGATGCTACATAACAAGTCTTTTAAGGATAAGTGCTGTCTCCTTGTGTACCAAGCTCACGTAGTAGCTGTTCTTTATCCAAAACTGTGAATCTGCATCCATTTTAAGCACAGGAGAGACGCTTCTGTTACGCTGCCACGGCAGATTTAAGCTAAAGCCAGCATTACTGTAGCTGCAGTCTGGTGGCCTCGCTTGTGTTAGGATCAGATCTGCCAAAGTAGCATTGTGCCTTTGCCCTCTAGATACTGCAAGGGCAGAGGGAGGGTGCGTGTAGAATGGCCTTAGTCTGTGTGTGTGTATGTGTGTGAGGGAGAGAGAGAGAGGGAGAGAGAGGGAGAGAGAGGGAGGGAGAGAGAGGGAGAGAGAGGGAGAGAGAGAGAGAGAGAGAGAGAGAGAGAGAGAGAGAGAGAGAGAGAGAGAGAGACTAATTATGCAAGTGTAACCCCATTTACAAGGAAGAGTAAGGGGTATAGGTCTTGAGAAGAAAAAAGAATGATAGTTCTTTTAGAGTGAAGATGTATCCTGACTCTTACCCAATTAACCCTCCGAGGTTCGATTGAATTGCCAGTGGAAGTAGTGTTATTTTGGTAAGGAAATGGATCATATTGCAGTGGTGGAGCTGTTGCTGTAGAAACCACTGTTGAATTATTACACCGGCAGCTACGTGTCATGTAGTTTTATAGTGGTCAGAGGCTTCCTCTGTATTCTGTGATCCCGAGGTTATCTTTATCAAGGTTTTATTATGCCAAAGTTGTAGACATGCAGTGTTTTTGATTGTATTTACTGTTTGTGTACGGCCAGTTGGCTTAGGCAATCGCTTACATTCACTTTCATTTACTCGCTGACCAAGAATTGCTCTGCTCGACTGCAGACCTATAGCTTTCATTTTGTGGTTTCAAAACTGTGCCTGTCAGTGTTTTCCAAGATAACAGGCTATCCAAATCCTGGTGATTGATGACACATGTAGCCTTACACAAGCCACCCTAAAGTTTGGTAATGCAGATACTGTAGCTCCTTTTAACTCTGGGCTGAATGGACCCAATCAGAAACTATTGTCATACTGTTCCACAATTAGCCTGGTCCAACTGCCTCGCATAGTTTCCATTTTAGTAACGACACAATAATTGGAGTAGTGCCTGCTGTTTAGAATGACCATTGTCCTGCTTATTAACATGCAAAAGTTATCGTACACTCTGTTTCCTTGCACTTTTAGATGTGCTATGATAGTAACGCACTGAATAAAAGGAGGAGACAAAGGAGACAGTCTCTCAAAAGGTTAGCCCAGACTTTTACACATTCATAACACTTGTGCCATGCTACACACACTCAGCCCAGGGGGCAGCAAATGATTCGGTCTTTTTAGACAGTTGATAGGGAAACATAAAAAAACCCTCTGTGCATAGATTTGGGCAGGAGCAAAGGTGTAAGCGCAATTTGAGAGAGTGAGACCGTATGCCATTTGGTGGACCTTTTTATCCAAAGCGCCTTACAGCACCAGGAGTGCGTGCACTGAGAGGGAGAAAATGTGCCAGTACCTTGGCTATAGATGCAACAGACAGGGCCACTGCTGTATTAGAGCAGCTTTAGTATGTGGGATGGGCTGCAGGCCAGGCATGCTGCTGCTAACTGCTAACACACTGGTCAGCTAGTGGCTTTAGAGCAAAAGACTTTCCAAATGCCAGAATGGCCTCCTTTTTCCTTCCTTTCATCCACGGTTCCTTTTATCTTGCTTTCTATCTGTCCTTTCCTCCCTCCCTTCTCACCTGTGAAACTCAGGGTCATAGGCCTGCTGTTGTGTCAGGTGTCCTGGGTTGAGTTGGACCGGTGGATTTGGCCAAGGACCAGGGTGAGACCTGCAGGGCCTCAAGGCCTTCTGGTGGTTAGCTAGTAAGCCAGCACAGGATATTGTCTCAGTTAGCTATCTGGGAAATTGCTACTTACAGCTTGCTGTTTGTGTGGCTTAGCGATTCTGTAGCCTAATGCCATACCATTATACAAAGATGTATTATCCAACCAGCCCTGCAGCGGCACCAACTGTCCAACATTTGCTCTCTGACTCATGGATTCAGCCTCTGTTCAACCACTCATGCATCCTGTGGCCAACCACATCAAGGCGATACATTATTAGTTATTTGAAGGATCAATAAGATAATAAAAACGTTGTCGTTGCTTTCTGACATCTGGCTTCTCAGATTAGATCTGGGAGGCAAAAGAAGGTGAAAGATAAGTATGTCTGAATGTGCATCCGTGTACATGCATTTACACCAAGACTTAATTTCTGAGTTTGAAAGGAGAGCACTATTCTGGGTTTAAACAATAATAGTAAAGAAAAAGAAGGTTCTCTTTGGGACATCTAAAATATTGCAATGATTGTTCAAAATTTCCGAGGCAGTCTGATGTAGGTAAAACAGACTTTTTACTTACATCAGAGTGACTTGACATTTTTACATTGCTACTCTAACAAGGACTTAACTGTACACTCTGACATGGACAATCTTGGCTTTATTTTGGAAACTACAACCCTCTCGGACATATAGGCTGAAAGATGATGAGTCACCCTCATGTGAATGGTCAGTAGAAGCGCACGGGGAAGTCGTTGTTGTGTAATAGCTCAGGCCTAACCGTCGAATCAGCTGCCAGGCTGGTAGGGAGATGGCAACTCTACTGTCTGGCAACTTTGCTAAGGGCACCGTTTTGATGGGCCACAACGCCCAAGGAGTGCATCAGTACTTTTACTTGAACTACTAAGGAGCATCTTGTTACCAGGAAATATTCAAACAGACATCTGACCTTGTGTCTCACTATGCCTGTTGCCCAGAGGCTTTGCCAATTGCAGTACACTGTCCCAAAAAATGCATTTCATCACCCAAAAGGAGTGGATGTCCAAGTGCCTGCAGGGTTTTAAAGGGCATTCACAGGGCCTGAAGAAGGTGAAGGTGTCTATATAGTTTTGAATGTCTTTTTCATTTACCAACTAATACAACAGGTATTTATCTGCCTATTTGACTGTGCTTGGCATGAGTAGGCTGGACTCTGATGCCAAAACAGGATCATGTTGAGGATTACGTGTTTAGCTTGAGGGAGGAGGCATCAGTCATTTCAGGTAGCCTACTTTCCCTTATTCATAACATGTATACATGCATATACGCTTACAGACAGACAGACAGACACACACATACACACACACACACTTGTTCTCTGAATCATTAAGCTGTAGAGGCCCGGGGTTTCAGCCATTACCTCTGGTCCTTGTGACGTTGGTGTTAAAAGAGAGAAATGTTTTTTAGACTAATGAGCGGCCTGAACTGCGCTGGCAAGCACATGACTCCGCTGCGCATACAGCCTCATTGTGCCCTTCGCATACCCTTGACAGACGCTCTGAAACAGGAAGAAAGAGAGCGTGTGTGTGTGTATGTGTATGTGCACACATTTGCACGGGCCCTAATTAGGCTCTGGCCTTTGTCTTCTGCACATGTGTTTTAACACAGCAAGAAGACAAAGCAGAGGCTATGTCGAAGTGTCATTTTGAATTTAGGCTAGCTCTTTGCTTATGATGAAGGAGTCAGGTCAGTCTATCCCCAAGGAGTGGAAAAACTGCTGGAACCCCTGCCTCTGTCACCCCCATTACACCACAAATGCACACAGAGACATGATGTTCATCCCGCCTGTGCAGCCCCGATTGCACCAGATGAACACACACATACACACACACACACACACACACACACACACACACGCACTTCAGTCTCTAACACTGGGTAATAGGCTGTTTTTGACAGTAGGGGGTTATTTAATGTCACACCAGACCTTTGAAATACTTTGACCAGGAAGCAGCATAATCACAAATATCAAAAGCTCAACCTGTTTCCCTTTCCGGCCCTCCTTCCTCCTCTTTATGATTTGCCTTACCTCACCACTTGCTTTTCCTTTCTCTGTTCCCTTCTTTCATCTCTAGTTGTCTCCTTTTTCCTATTCGCTGCCTCACTTTTTTCTCAGGGATGTTGATTATAAACAAGAAAATGAAACAGAGAAAAACAACATTTTCCTTTACAAATGAACACAAGATGGGTGAAAAATCTCACTGTTGCCCCCCCCCCCATAAAAAAAACCTTGTGAACGCACCCTGCCCCACCCTTACTCTTTATTCTCTTGTCCTCCTCCTCATACTTGGCTCCACTCTTCAACCCTCCCTTGTCGTCTTCCCTTTTTCATTAGCAGAGAGGTGACATGGAAGATTAATGTTGGGGTAAATCACCCACAGCATGCTGTATTTAATCATTCTTCAGTTCCCTGCATGCCAACCAAATCTGTAGGAGGTGGCCCTATCTAGGGAAGTCATTTTTATTGTACTGATGATTAAAACCTGATTGGAGGAGGACTATCAGAGATGCTACTTCAACTATTTGGGCAGCAAGCAAATTGGTCTATTTTGTCTTTTTTCCATCTCTGATGAAGGTTATAATAGCTGAGACCCATTCTTTTTTCTCTTTACTCTTTCACCAAGTGCAGCTTAAATTGTTATTTTGTGGTGTTTTTGGTTGATATCCGCAAGAATGAATTAGCTACCAGCTACCAGTACATTTGGATCAATTCATGAAATCTTTATTTTCTTGGGTCAGACTGTCCATCGGGCGCTAGCTTGGTAAGTTAGAGGCACTCTGCCATGTTTCAAAATACAGATCCATGGAGGAACTACACAGCCATAAGGAAATGGTAGATTCCTATTCGTTAGTCCTGTTTAGCTCAGTCACGCTTACTTTAATTGTTTACACTGGGCTGTGTCTTGTTGTTGCCTCGGAAAAAATATAGGCTAGTTATTGTCATTTCTGTTATGATAATCAAGCTGTAGCTCTGGGTTGTATGGAGAATCTCTCATAGATTAACATGATGTGGGCGTCTGGGCTGAGTAAATGTCACCATTGCCCTGTAACTGGTGTGTGACAAGCCCGCAGTTAGTCTGTAGATACATGTGTGTTGGGGTGTTTGCGTGTATGTCTCTGGGAATGATGTGTGAGCGTGATTTTGTGTGTATGTATGTGCACAAATTCATACACACACCCTGTAATCTGTCGGATGAGCATTTTGCTGGTCAGCTGGCCAGTTGTTGAGAGAGAAGGACGGGTGGGTCTGATGATTAATCACCGTCTGCAGCTCTCCAGTCCAGCGCTTAGCAACTGCAGAGCTGCAGCCAGCCCTCCTCTCTGCCATGCTGAGTCCTAAGTTCCAGACACAGAATTAATTCCTGTTCCTCCTTAAATGCTGTAAAGTGTTACTCTACAATGCTAGACTAGCCCCAAATGTTACTACCTCAAGTAGAAGAAGATAGAAGATAGAATAATGAAGCAGAATGAATGTGTCCAATGTTTGAATTTGTCCTTGGTACAAAAGCAGGCTAATGGTAGAAACTGTCAAGCTAACCAGCTCTTCTGCTAGTTCTGTCCACATAATACCATAGAAATACCCTAAACTACTACTGAAATTAATTTGTTGTTTGATCGACAGAAGATGAAACGATTATAGTTTTGATAATTTACTAATCCTTTTAGACAGTTGTCAAGTAAAAATCTCAAACATTTGCTGATTACAGCCTCGCTAAGGTCACTGACATGCTAAAATTTGCTTACTTTTCTGCATCCATATCATTCTAAAACATTTTTGTAGGGCTGCTCCCTGGAAGTCGACAAGTTAACTGGAGAATTGTGTAGGAAAGTATTGAAACCACTCGGTTAGCCTCTTTGCCCATTATCAACATGAAGGCACGTCACATCCAAGTGTGTGAAATCAAAACATACCTACACTACTGAACAAAAGCTGATGCTGCCCACTGAGCCCATGGATGAAAAATGAGGACTGCCATCCAATGCTGGTAAAAGCAGCCAAACTGCTATGCACCATCAGAGCTGGGGGAGCGAAGAGTCGATTCATCGTATTGACAAGACGACTCTTGAGTTGACTCTGGAGATTGTGAGACGGGTACAGCCCTAAGTTTTTGACTGCTGGTCAGAATAACTTATTTTTTACACTGTAGACTAAATGATAAACTGATTAATAGAAAAAAAATGAATAGGTTAAATGGCTATGAAAATAATCAGTTGTTGCAGCCCTACCTTTAACTCTTGTCTTTGATTGCTTGTTTTATTTTACCCGAGTTTATTGTCCCAGATAAAATCCACAGTCCACCAAAGTCCGCATAAGCCACTGAGGCGGATATGACAAAATAGTCGTCTATTATCTGGCCTATATCCCTGTGTTGATATTTGTTTTGACGGAACGAGTGTGCAATGGGTGTTGCTCTTATACCATGTCAAGTTTGTTTTGTGTGTTCCTCCCTCAGTCAGTGTGGGAAATCAGCACCAGCCAAATGCTGGTAAAATTTGGCTGTAGCTGGGAAATGTGTCTTCAGTTTTACCAAACAGTGTTCCAGACATCCAGCCAGGCTCTTTTTTTGTCTTCTGAAGACATTTTAGCTGGTGAGATAGTGGAAGTGGTTGTTTCATTTTGGAAGTAACTCTGGATAGCAGATGAAAATGTTTTCCACAACCCTGGGTCATATGATAGATCTGGTTCAGTGACACGGGTTTATTTTCCTGAACTATTTCACATTTGACCTCTTACGAGTTCATGATGTGACATACAGGAAACTGTGTGCATGTCTGAAGCTGTTTCGCCTTCAGCTTGCTCTCCACAGGCTTTGGCCTGTAGCTTGTGGTTAGGTGGAAACTAGTAGTTGCATAAATGAGTATTTGCTGTATAGTTACTTTTGTTTGAAAGACAGACAGGTGAAAGAACAGACAGACTACACAGATATGTAACTCACTTAACTAGCACAGGCTGACAGACACGTTGGATAGGCTAGTTCTTGTTGTGCAAGGCCTGCTGCTTATCAGCCAGGCCGAGGGCAGGGCTGGTCATGCGGTGTTGTTGTTGTTGTGGAGTTTATCAGACGAGACTCTGTTACAGGCACAGGGGAGGTGAATTGGACATACTGTAAATATATTACCTTTCTAAACAGGCCTTTTTATCAGGTGTTTAATTGCTCTTTCTTTTTGTGCTATTTCTGCTATCATATTTCAGCTCTTTTATTGATTCAGTACAGTACTGTATTTTCCAAAAAGCACTGTCAACTGACTCACTATATTTATCTTTTATTGTTTTCTACAATTAACATTATTCAAACATTTCATCGCATTTAGTGTTGTTGTTTCTATAGTTAAACATAATGAAGATGCTGATATAAGATACAGCAAATTATATTCTCAAATCCTCAAAAATAGTAACTGTAATTAATGATAAGGGCTGCACTATCTAGCAAAATACTCATTATTACTACAATTTTAGCCCTAATATACAGCCATGATTGAACCACAGCTCATGGCCAGTTGAGTGGGAGGGCTCTGACGCACGAATGACAAATACACATATTTTCATTCTTTTTAAAAATGCACTTCTGCTTTATTAAGATAGTATGCATTAACAAATGTCTGGAAAAATATGTCTGTGTTGGGGGGGGTGGTGGTGGTGGTCAGTCAGATGCCATGAGCTGGTTTTGAAAATGTGATGTTGTGAGTAAGCGGTGCTTTTTGGCGACATTTAGGCCCTGTTTGTCTCCTGACACAAATCCGTTGAATAATTACTGTTGCAGCAGCCGTTTGAAGTATTGTACTCGGCCTTGCCTGCATTGTGTTTGTAAACAAGTTGCATTCAGAGTGTGTTTTACTTTAGTGAGGTGGAGCTGTGATCAAGCCCTTATCAGCATGCCACTTTGACTTAGTGCTCACGTGGATATGTGTTTGGGGTTGTGTATGTGTGTGTTTGTGTATGCAGGAACCAAAGGATTCCAGTAACTCTTGCAAAACGTAGAAGACCACTCTTTATTATTAAAACCAAAACATTTTGACACATAGCTTTCTTCTGTGTTTGTGTATGCAAATTGGACTGGTGTATACATCCAACGTTATGTGCGTGCAACTATTTACAGTATTGTAGGTGTGCCATTTTCTTTCTCTGCTGTGGTTGATGTTGCTGTAGATTGGCTTACATGTAACTTAGCCAATTTTTCTGCTTCTTCTTCTTCTTCTTCTTCTTTTTTTTTTTTTTAACAGATTTCCATCACACTGCCATCGTGAATGAATATGTTTCACAGTGTAACCTGCATTTATGGTTAACCTGACATTTAAAAAGGATCAGGTTACACACAGCAACAATAACTGGAAACAAAGCCTGGCTAATTACTATCACGACTGTTGATTGGTATTTTTTTAATGTTTAGTTTATATTTGTCATGAATGTTCAGACTTTTAGCTTAGACATTGTTGGTTAGAGTATGAAGCAATCAGAATTGCAAAACAGTTAGCCTATGTCTGGTTAAGCGAATGAAAATGAAAGCTGACTTCGACTACACAGAGTCTCTTGCTGTTATGTAAGTGTGCTTTCTGGTCAGCTTGGGTTAATTGAGTTAATGTAACTTCGAAAAAAGATGTAGTCAAACTTAATTGCTCCAGTTGCTCCCATGGAGCTGCTTAGTGGCCAGCAGTGTAAGACTTGTTGCACCAGGCAGCTCCCTGGTGTGAACATGTGTGTGTGAGTGTATGTATATGAGGCAGTGTGACACTGAAAAAGAGACTGAAAAACCTTGTTTGCATAAACAAAGATAAAAAGAGTTTCTCTTCTGTTGTGTTCTCTCTCTTCAGGAGCGTACCAGGTCATTTGATGGCTTCAACATGAACACTCTGGAGAGCTCCCTGATCGACATCATGAGGGCCGAGCAAGACACCCTGAAAGGTGAAGATGTCAACAGTAGCACAAAGTGTTAGACAGCAACAGCAGCACATATAGCAGAGACAAAGGTGTAAGAAGCTGGCATGCTTAACATCATGACATGCTGGGAACAAAGCAAAGTTGAAGTTTAGGTTTGGTTCACCACCATTTGAGATAAATATGGTTTGGATAGGTGATGAGTTTGTACCCCCCTAGTCTGTTGATCCTGCTTGCTGCCTGTTCATATGTATTATATGTCTGTGACACACAGTGAATGAAAAGACATTCCACCCAGGAATCAATGCTATTACAGTATTAGTTTATTGATATTATTGTTAATATGCAAGTATAAACTGACACATATGTTCAAGGTCCCATGGGTTATGGAATTTCCAAAAAGTTATGGAAGTTTGGAAAGAGTATTCCAGATAGGGAAAATCAGGCTTTGGATTTCATGGTATTTGTCAGCCTCAACTTAAAAAAAAAAACAAACAAAACATTAATTAGTTATTCACAAAACATACTGTGTTTTTTCCATTGTGTTTATTTTATGTTCACTTCCCCCACATAACACAGAATAATAACCTTTGATAGAGCATTTGGTCATGGAAAAAAGGCCATGCTGTGTTTATATATGCCATATAAACTGAACATTTTAGTCATAGAAGGTTGTGAAAAAGTCAGGGAATTTTACATTTGGGGGGAAAGAGGAACCCTGTATGTTGTTAGCTCATGTTATTCCTCTTAGCCTTGGTAAGTGATGATTTATTTATCATTCAGTCTGTTCTGAATATACATAGAGTACTACAATAATGATAGAGCCTTCATTTTCAAAAGTGTCTCCATAGATTGCACAGAGCCTTTTTGGAGGGTAAAAGTATTCCAGTTTTTGAATTATGAAGAACATCCACACTCTGATATAATAGAATTTGAAGTATTCTGAAACTCAGCTCTGTTAAGTGCAACAAACATACCTAATAAACCCAAATAAATCTCGCTGGCCAGGTGCCTGGTAGGAGCAGTATGCCTTAAAAAGAGGCTCATAACTGGTCATGCATTCAGATATTCACAATTTAACACCTCATCTCTTATTGGAGAAGTTTCACTTCCTCCACAGATCACACATCCAGACATTGTGTCTTTTTTGAGGCTACTCTAGGTGTTAGGATCAACAGTAATATGAATGAGAGAGGTCAGTCTGCAGAGCAGTCAGCCCACGCCTCTCTCTTTCACTTCCTTCTCTCTCCCCCTCTCCTTCTCACTGTCCTTCCCTGCAGCTGATACAGTGTCTGGCAAGTTTGAGATACTGTTTCGGATGCCTAGGACACTGAAAGAAAGGCAAATGTTTAATTTACGAGAAAAAAAAAAAATTCTGTCGCCAAAATGTGAGGTGAGAAAATTCAGTCTACATCAGTATGCCTGAATATTGTGCATGAATACGGTATTTTTTCTCATGCATTTTGAAAGGGAGGCACAGAGAAAATGTAGGGCCGAGAGAAGCTTAAGCTGCGTGTCTGTGATTTGTGAGCGCAATGGAAGGATTTAATTTTGGGCTCCTGCTCTCAACCCAGTGTATGGAGCTGAAGCTGTTGGCCATTGGTTGTTTTCAGAGATCTCAGCTGTAGATATCCCATTCTGAAGAACGTCCAAAATCTGCCAAACATGATGGCACGCAGTTTCTGTCATAAAAGTGTGGCACATTTATGATGGAAACAAGTACATGTTGCTGTTGTGTTTACTGGCAAGTTGTGCTTCTTACGATTGGCTTCAGTTTTCAGTTTTCCACATCTTGTGTTGAGTATAAGCCTATAGCTAGATGCAGAGGGATATTTTGCTGTCATCTGGGAAACATCTGGTTAAAAACTGCGTATGATTTTATACAGGTTTAGATTACAAATGAACGCATCAGAGGAGTCACTTACCCCTTTCAAGAAGTGTTTGTTAATTTCTAGGTGGATTCAATCCCTTTTATTCTTGTTCTTTGAAGCTCTATACAGTATGTGGATCAGATGGTGCATGTGTGTTGTGAGCAGCTGCTCCTGGTGTGCTCCATTAGTGCGGTACATCTGTACATATACATGCACGCACTGTACCAGGCTGTTCTGTGCATTAGCAATAAAGGAGAGTGTATACCGGAGCGCGCACGTTGACCTATAAACCAGCAAAAATAGTTATTTTGCTGTCTTGCTCACTTTGGCCTGCAGTTATTTTAGCAAAAATCACGTGGTATAAGCACAGCTACCTATTGTGTGTGCTACCTATTGGTTGAACACCATGATAGGCCACTGTTCATGCTCCGAATGACACTTAACATTATGGATACAAACTATTGATTTTGATAGAAAGGAGGTGAGTATCTTGTCTTTGTCTCTAAGGGAATGACTGGTACTGGTTGTTTGAAAAGCAGGGGCCTGGACTTGAATTTGGTGAAAAAGTAAATCAGCTACTGTAAATTGGCTGAGAGGGTGTTACTGATACTGGTAATTAGTTAAGTGAGACTGCCCAAGCTTAGAGCTCTTTCTCAGCTATTAGTCCATTTGCCTGGTCCAAATAAGAGTGAATCTGTTACTTTTGTTTGTTTTCTATCTGGTCAGATTTGGTTTCACACTGCACAGATTAAGTGGAGCGTAAGCCAGAAAACATTTGTTGAGAGGCATGTAGGAAGGGTCAGGGCTGGAAAATTTTATTCCTTGTTCGAAAATACACTCCAGTGGAAATTGTAAGCAAACCTTTTGCAAGTGTGCATAGAATTCCCAGAAATTAACCGAGCACAAATAACATGAAGCCAGTGACGCATTTATATTTGGCGACCCTGGCAGTAATCCTGCCTTGGTGTTCCTGACAAACAAATTTTCGAGATGTCACTCAGTGCAAACTCTTGTCAAAGCTCTGGGTTGTGTTGATCCACTCTTTCCAACGGAGATGTCAGTATGACCAGAGATGGTGACCCAATGCAAGCTGTAAAAAAATAAAAATAAAATAAAATTCATTGTCCACTGTCAGCAGCTGGGTTGAATCAGGACTGAATTGTGTTCTCACTGCGATCAAACTGGTTTGCTTGGAACCAGCTTGAGACCGCCTCTTGTGAGTAGTCTCGGACCAGTTTTTTTGGTCCACACCCATACGTAATTACTGCATCTACACATTCCCAAACAAACCTCAACAGGGGGGTAAACACACCAGGGTTTGATTCAAACAAACTAAATACTGCGTGTGTGAATGCACTCCACTCTTATTTATTGACTGAAAGGTCATTGTTTGGAGTAGCCAGCGTTGTTTATAGGTTTAGAGGGTGTAACTGAGACGGAGTATTAGAATGTAAAGGCAATGGATAACAGAAAGTACAGTAAACAAAGCCTGTTATTGGTTAGGAAGGAGTAGCTTATAGCAGTTGTATTAGCACTGATGATTGTTTGAAAAGGAACACCTTTGATTGGTCAAGGCTTTGGGTGGGGGTCTGTGGGTTGGGTTGTTGACCAGAGTTGAAGTTATCTCTCTGCCTGTCTGTCATATCTTTCTCCAGTGTATCAGACCAGAGGGCCCAATCCTTGGCAGCAGCCACACCTCTTTGTCATGTAGCTAAATTCAGCTCAGTCCTCACTAGTAGAGGTTGCATCGAGTTACATTATGAGGCGTGCAAGCTCTCGTCAGTGAAAATGAGAATCAGGCAAAGATAAATTATTATGTTATCATGATGTGTGCGTAGTTGTGTTGTGTGCTAACAAGACTTTGGAAACAGTTATTTTTCACAAAAAGAACATTATGTTAAAGATCGTTTCATAAATTTAGACAATTCAAAGATTCAAACATAGTATAATGAAGGCCTAAAAGACTTTAAAACAGTTAAAAATATATAAAATATATCAGTATAAGCTGTCGGCTGTTGGACAAATTGTTGTTTTAAACATTGGTACGGGCCCAGAAACCAGTGCTATACACTGAAATATTTTCTCTTTTAGACATTTCACTGTGACAGAAGATGAATATACATACAAACATACAGTTTCCACTGTTAGAAGAATGAGATGAGGGAGACTCTGCAGACACGTCAGTATCAGCTCTTATTCCTCTCAACCTGATTCCCACTGGGCTCAGCTCTATCCAGCAGTGCGCTAATGTTCTGCTGTCAAATCGTAGCAATTCTTTCCTTATTATTAGAGACAAAGTGGAAGGTTACCTCATTACACACATTGGGCTCTTAGCTTTGTCCATTCTCACACAGACTTACAGATCAGCTACATCCAGAGGTTTGGCATAAAACACTTTAAGCAGTTCACTTCTGAAACGTTGACAAATTCAAGCAGTAGGGCTTAATATTTTATTGAAATATTATAAAATTACAATATGGGAAAGTACAATATCGTATTGCAGGGGCTCTTTGATAAAGGTAAAAAATATGTGACAAAATATGATTATAAATGAAGTATTGTGGTGAAACAGATGCCCTTGCCTACTAATTGTATTCTCCAGGTTTAAGAAAACGTCTTTGTTTGGTACAAATGCCAGAAAAAATAATTTCTGGTTAAAAATAAAAAATTGATGCAAAAAAAAAAAAAAAAAAAGTACTCACAGTAGCTGTGAGTACATTTTTTTCAACATAGTTAATATGACGCTCTTTCTGTGTAATGCGCTAGATGTAATTAAAAATTAGACCTATTCTTTGCCTCTGTCAGTCTGGGATATCCCTCATGTTTCATTTTGTCCTTTCCACTCATGTACGTTACACCCACAACATGTTAATTTGTCCTTTCACTGGTTTAAGCATTTTCTCATTCTTCCCTCTCCACCATCTTCTTTCTTCTCAGATTTGTTTTCTTATACCCCATTCTTCTCTTCTTACATAGGATCTATCACATAATATCTTTTTGCCCCCCATATCGTATTCTTTTTCTTGTAGTCCTTGTCCTGCTGCATAGTAGTATGATACTGTTTCTTCCCTGTTTCCATAATTATAGTGCAGCTTGTACAGTGTGGTGCCAGTTGGAGCAGTGAGACATAGTCAGTCGTTCCCTTTTTTCCTTCTCTGCAGAGCAAAAAAAAACAAAACAAAAAAAAAAAGCAGCAAAAAAAAAAAAAAAAAAAACATAATTACAGCACGTTATTCTTGTTTGAGCAGTGATTCTACTGCAGGCCAACTGTCTTTTCTCTCTCTTTCTCACATGCAAACACACACACACACACACACACACACACACACACACACAAAAACAGACATCTTGCATGCACAAGACACATTTACATACACAGGAGCAGAACACAAATCTTTCAGCATTTCAGCACAGCATATTGCACAAAGTGAGAGAGTGAGGAAGCAAAGTAGAATGGAGAGAGAGAAAATGTCTGCAGCAGAAGTAGCTTTGAGTGGCTTCCAGCATTGTCCTGACTGACAGAAAGGATTTCTCTGTTCTGCCCCCCCCCACCTTCCCAATATGTGTGTGTGTGTGTGTGTGTGTGTGTGTGTATGTATGTGTGTGTGTGTGTGTGTGTGTGCGCGCGCATGTGTACACTTCAGCTGTTCCCGTACTGTAGCTGCGTGCAGCCAGCAGCATGCAAATAAGGTTCATAGAGCGGGCACATAAAGCCCCGCAGACACATGGGGAGGTAGTGTGTGTATGTGCACGGCCATATGCTCCTCAAACACAATTAAACTCTCTTAAAACCCAATATGACGCTTTTATACTGAGCTGGACTTTGTGTTTGGGTGGTACACTTAACTGCATGCATATTACAAAGCTAAATTACCGAGTGAGAGAAACCCTTGAATTCTGTAGTGGTGTGGAGAGGAGTAATTTGGTTTGGTTACCACCTCAGATTTTATTTTGGCTAAACTGGGGCATTTAACTGAATTGCTGAACTTGAGGTTTTGGTGGCCATAATTTTCAGATTATGATGAATGTGCTCAGAATGTATGGAACTGTCAGTAGGCCTTTGATTTTTTTTTTTTTTTCTTTGTGGATGTAGCCAATCCAGCCTTGGGTGCTGCCCCATCCTGTTGACTACAGTCTAAAGTCTTATTTCAGTGTCGTGCACCACATTTACCCAGAGTCCTGTGGGGCTGAATAGGCGAGGTGTGGGGGAGGGGCCAGTAGAATTCCGTGTGACTGAGGCATCGGAATGCACCAATCGCAGGGCGGCCCATACCCGCACAACAATGGCTGTACTATTTCAGCTCTTTATTCTCATTATCCCTCTGCAGCAAGCCAGCATAGCCTGGCCATGCATAACTTTGAAGCTTGTTTGGCATCATAACCTGTGTTTGTGTGCGTGTGCCTCTGTCTGTGTGTCTGTGTGTCTGTGTGTAGTGTGTGTGTGCACGCCTGTGAGACGAGCCTGGCATGTAGCTCAATGTAAAATGTGTGATATAAAAGTGAAGAGAAAGAGGCACAGAGGGAAATGGGGGTCGATGGGAGGAAGAGAGATGGCCACTCTCCCACAGATGTAGGCCTTAATGAGATTGATGTGGAAGTAACACTCAGTATGCCCAGAGCTGTCACAGCCCAGTCTTCATTAATAGTATTAATGAACTGTCTGAAACTCCTTATGCTTCATAAGGAAGTGCTACTGTATAAAGGAGCTATTTCAAACCTAAACCCTGTTATTTTAGACAGTGTACATTTAGCCAAAATTAAGAACATCATCCTAGCCAGAGCATTTTGCCAAATTGGGAAATTTTTAAAACAGAACCAATGTGAGCCTTACATTCATCTTGTTCTGATATAAAATGGTTCTTCATATTGTTGCTTTGTCTTTATTCATTAATGATATATTTGGTTGCCATTTAATGCTTTTTCAGCAGCACATGCTTCTGGTGTATCTGAAAATGGGCCTTAAACAGCACATACATCCACAAATATCACTACGTTAGATCAAGAAGCAATGCCAACCTAACCTGAGAGGTATCTTTCTGCGAGAGAATTTTTCATTCTCCCATAATATACACACCTCATCTGTATCAACACAATACAGTGTATTATATCAACGTAAAGGCTTTAGAATCAATGAAACAGAAACATCTCACAGATTGACATAACTTTTTTTTCCTGAAATATGGTGTTTTTTTGTGTGTCATCCAAGTAAAAAATTCCTGTTACAGCAGAAGTCTATGGGAATGATGAATCAGCAAAGACATGCCCAACTTTGGTCCGTTAAATTAGGTTAAATTAGGCTGAAATCCAAACATAGGAAGGCTTATGGCATGACAGACCAGCATGTCAAAATACTGAATGAAGTTACAACTCTTTATCCCTCCGTGTGTCACATTATGGAGTATGTAGGCCCCATCTTGTTAAGGATTTCTGTTCTGTGTCTCCCTGTGCAGGTCGTCTCGGGTTCCCTCATCCAGGAGGGGACAACCCTCTGCCCCTCAATGGTAAGTATGGTCGCCTATTCCAGCTACCAAAGCCTCACAAACATGATAGATCAGGAAATGAAAACATAATAGTTTGGGAATTCAGTTCTAAAATCAAAACTACAATCATCTAGGGTAATCTCTAAAATATACAAAAGATGTAGTCTGTAAAGTGGTTAGGCTTTTTTCAAATAATTATGTCATTTTCAGAAAGTACAATAATTTGATTTTGTGCTTTCAGTCATTATGAAAGTGTTACTTTTTTCAAGCAGCAGATTTCTGACTCGAGAACAAAACTCATTGTCAATTTATGTGAAATTATCCAACCAATTAGCTGGCGAGGCTAAAACCCGAAACATGTAGTTTGCTGCTTTTTTTAGAATTAAAACCCAAACCTTCAACTTTGGAGGGATGATGAAATCATTTTCCCTTAGTAGCTGATATATTTATGTGAAACCCACAAAAATGTAATGTTTTTCTCCAGAAAATCTCTATAAAGGTTTAATGGAGTTTAAGCAGATGTGTGCAGATAGTTGAGTGGTTACGTCTGCCACCTCTCTAGCCACACATGTACCTTTACCCTTGTTTCCCTTACTCTGTGCCCCTCCCTCGTTTCTAAATGTACAAACCATTTCAATTACTGAATTTACATAACAAGTTAAATCAAGTATTTTTGCTGTTTGTGACCAACAACAAAAATAGAGATGTTAGGATGACTGAATTGAGGCAAAGACCTGGATGGAGTGATGAGAGATTGGATAGATGGATGGCCAGATGAAATAAGGGGAGGAGAGAAAACGTGTCATCAGGAAGAGACTTAGTCACCTTAACTACTAATATTAATCCTACTTTCTTGGCCTATAATATGTTATATATGACATACGTTTCTTTTTTCAGGATATCAGTCTTTTGGATTCCAAAAATCCTTTCATTTCTAAAGACAAATTACTGCCATCTTGTCATTTATGTGCTTTTTGGTTTTTATCTCTGAAATGTATGCAGTGTCACGCTCATCACTCAGTTTCATTGCGTTATGCTGACTCTTCGACTTCTATTAGCATTTCCTCCTACATCGTATAAAAATAAAAAAGTTTCTCTTCCTAATATTTGAAGAAAATCTGACAAGTCCATTTGACATGCTGCAGTTTCCACAACAGTGATTCAGGATTCATCTCCTCCTCTCTTGCCCCCTCTCTCTTTCCTTGTCAACATATAATTGCGCCATAGTAGTTTTTGCCTTCTGGTCTTGAGCCAGGAGGCAGAGCAGGAGAGGTCAGTCGCATCGTCACAGAGATCCACGGGTCACATGCTAAGATCACATGTTCAGGAGTCGTCATCTGGCCCTGAGACAGATGGTGCCAGAGGATAGACAGGATTCAGAGGTTACACACCAGCTTTCACCCTCTTTCTCGCTTTCTCTCGCATAAACATACACGCACAAATTGCATTCATCTTCCCTTTCATCTGTCTCGCTCGCTCACGCTCGTTTTCTTGCTGTATCTCCCCCACACAGCTTTCTATAAGCTTGTTCCTCCATCTCTTCGAATCTATTTCTCTCCCCCTCGCACACAGACACACACATGCGCTCTTTTTATAGCACGCTCCACTCTCTTTCAATCTGCTTTTCTCTCTCTTTCATGTCTCTCTCTCTATTTCCCTACAGCTCTTTCTGACCTTACCAATAGTTAGTGTGTCCATCTGGGCTGTGGAGTCCACTGGGGGAGCCGAGGATTATTGCTTGTGTGTTCTGACCACTTCTCCTCTTCATCTACTCCACGGCTTTAGAAGGGTCAATGCTTCAATCTCTCCACTCTGCACTTCATTTTAATTCAGATCCACGTCCATTCATTTCAGTCCAGCTCAGCGTAAAGAAATAGTACTGTACTATGGACAAATCCAGTAGATAAGCACTGAGGGAACGAGCGAAAAGAGGCTTCCTTATGCAGAGTTTTCATAGAGATGTACACCAGACTTGGGTTAAATACTATTTGCAGGTACTCCTTCTTGTGTTCCCTTTGCCCTGTTTGAAGGGCAAGATGGGTGGAGTTTGTCACATGTAATGATATTTGACACCAGGCCAAATTAATTCAGTCATAGATTGTTTCCTGAAAGCTACCAAAATATGGTTCTTTGGGTGAAACCTACCCTACCCCAAAGAGGAATTGTAGTAAAAAGCACATCCCACCCACCTGACACTTCACATTGACTAAAACAAGCACATCCAATAATTATTTCACCTGTCAGGCATGCACAGATCATAGTGAACCTTCCTGTGGGCTGACGAACATTTGTTAGAGGCAGGAATTGGAGATCCGTAGCGAGATTTTTGCAGGAAACAAAATCAAATGTCCGAGGAACTTAGCATTCGCAAAATCTGAGAGGGTGGAGCTCCTCAGGGCTGCAAGGTGGTTGCAGGGTTAGAGGGACTGTCCTGCAAAGGAGAGGTCTTAGGTTCAAACATCCTACCAGCTGATGTATCCTTCAGATGGACATTGAATCCCAGCCTGCTCATTTTAATTCTGGATAAGAGCTAATTTTGTTGGCTTTGACTGTTGAAGACTGTATAATAAAAGCATGAAATTTTTATATGTCGCAAACCAAGGTGTCTAAGGCAACAGAGATTTTGAAACACTTGAGGCAAAATGTTGTCTTTCTAACAATGTATAACGTATTTTATTATTATTTATTTTACTTTTACACCACAATGATTTTATGTATTTAATTATTTTCCTCTTCACTTCATGTCTGCTAACCAGTGTTATACCACGACAAGGTGACCTGCTGTCATTTGATGAGTTTCTCCCCTCTTTATAGAGCGCAAACACGTCGAACACGCCCTGTCTTTTTCAAAATCGAGTGACATAAAAGTGTTGCCTTGATGTGGCCTCACTACAACTCTTCCTCGCACCACTGAAGCCTGTGTCCACATCCCTTCAAAGGAAATGGACTAGTAAAATAAATCATTCTGTGACTCCTGCATGGATAAAGAAGTGGGGCAGCAGTTCCACCGTGATCCCTCCGTGTTCAGGGCCATTTGGCCTATTATAAATATATTGTGCATCTTTTATAATCACCCTCTTCTTTGATTTGTTCCACATGCAGCCAGGAATTATGGCAGGAGACGAGGTAAAATGTGATAACGGATATGCTCTGGCACTTTCTTAGCACAAAATAACAGTTCTGCGGCCTTCAGTATTGTGATTGATTTTGTGATGTTACTCTGTGCTGTTGTGGTTTTGTTGCTTTTGAGGCGTCTGTTGTTAAATTAATGCACATGTAAGTTTTGAATGACCCTGTGCTTTGCATCCGTCCAGTGAAGTGACAGAGTGTTTGTGTGCATGATTGTCTAAGTGTCGTGCCTTGTTTTGAGCTTGTGAAGGGGCCCGTGGGTTTCCCTGTACTTTGTGTCTCTCTCATGCTTGACTTTGCTGTGCATTTTCCCCACGCACTTTGCAAGTTCACTAAGATGGACGTCACAAGTTGTTAGCATCACATTTGTTATGGTCCTGCTGAAAGAGACACATGGCTAGGCACATGGCCTGACACACACACACACACACACACACAAACACACACAAACACACACACAATCACAGTACACACTGTAAGCTGAGGGCTTACTCCCTCACATAAATCTGTATAAAGCAGCTCAGGGCAGGTTGGATGGGAGCAGGAATAGGCCAGAGAGGACTTAACCTCCAGGACACACACACACACACACACACACACACACACGTCCTTATGTGTATATCTACATAGTTTCACAGTGGAGTGTGTGTAATTTTGTCGGTTGATGTGTGGGTTTGTGATTGCATGGGCAGGCGTGTATGGGTGTGTGTATGTACAGTATGCATATGTGTGGGTGGGTGTGTTTGTGCCTGCATGCTTGTTCCGTCCTGCACAGACACAGCACAGTTGGCCGGGCTGAGTCATGGCATCTAATTAAGCTCAAGACACCTAGATAGAACAAAACATACCATGACATTCAGTACATTTCTCAGAGAAATGAGTTGTAATGATGACTCTGATGTTTTCAAAGTGTATAATATCTTTACTCCATCTGACTGAAGCTGACATCGTACCACTTCACACCCTTGACTGTCAGTATTTGTTTCTCCCAGTTTAAGTTGAATAGATATACAAAATTATTTGAGAGTATAAAATGAGGAACTGCATTCCCTTTGTTCTGTTGTCTCCCAGCTTTTCAGCATTTTGTTTTGCTTTTCATCCCTACATATATGTTTTCATGTCTTGCAGGTTTTTTGTTTTGGTAGCATTATCTCAATCATATTCTTAGGCGTTGTACACACTAGTAGATTTTAACGGTGCTGGAAATGCTTAGTGTTGCAAAATTTCAGTGGCAGTGCACACCCCATAAAAGAAAACCAGAAAACGCTTGTTGGAATATTTACAGGCTTGTTATTTAAAATGTAGCTGTGGTAATGCCAAAGAGGTGGGCACAAACAAAGCTGACATCCATAAACTATGTAGTCTCTCTTCCTACTTGGTTTGTTATACATGTTTTCCAAAATCTGGAGTGAATAGATAGTGCAGCTACATGAAGTAATTAATTTGTTCTCAAAGAGACACGGTTGGAATTGTTTCCATGCAGTGGGTGTTAGGGCTGCATGATATTGGGGAAAAAACTGACATTGCAATATATTTTTTTCTGCTGTGTATATATTGCAATATGAAAAAATACAGGACATTTCACCAGATACATGCAGTGTGTTATTCATGTACAATTACATGATTAACAATCATAGTTTCATTTGGTTACATTAAGAGTCCATCCTCTTGCAGTTTTGGTATTTACATGTAAGCTGCCATCTTTAGTGATAGTCAAATGTATGCTTAACCTGTGTGGTGGAAGATAAATTACCATGCTGGCACGGTTGAGGATGACAAAACTTAATTTCGAGGAACAAAAAGGTTTATATGTATGCCGACAAGATGTAAGTACAAATAGATTTGGATACTGCAAGTTTTGTGTGTGTGTTCTGTGACATTAACTGTTTAACTTTTAACCAGTGCTGTGATGAGGTGCTGCTGAAAATGGGAACACACACACACACACACACACACTAAAAAGCTGCCTCGTGTCACTGAACGCTTGCCTCTAGCATCCAGATGACAACATCTGTGACAGTAGCCGTGCCTCGTGCATGTTCACAGGCATGTGATCAGTGCATCAAACAACCAACCAGGCAGGGCTCATTTTCAGGTTGTGGTCAGTGATTAGTGCTTTGGTTATTTGATAAACTGATCAAGTGCACCCCTTCACCAGAACACATAGCGAACGCATCGCTGTGCATGTAGAACCTGCGTATCATTAGCAACAATCTCTGTATATCCATGGGCCCTTAAATCAGACAAAAGTATTAAATAAAAGATAGACTTTCTTACAGATGAGTCACGGAAAATGAAAACCTTGCCAGTTTTCCTTTTGTATCAAACAGCAAAAAAGTTGTAACATGAAATGGTAGCGTTACAGTACCACTAAAAAGTTTTGACACACCTTCTCATTCAGTGTTTTTTCTTTCTTTTTTTATCATTTGCTACATTGTACTGTGGATTAATGCTGAAGACATAAAAACTATGAAAGAGCACATGGAAGGAATTATGTAGTAAACAAAAAAGTGTTAAACAAACCAGAATATGTTTTAATAATAAAATAAAGAAAAACCATTGAATGAGAAAGTGTGTTCAAACTTTTGACTGCAACTGTAATTTGCTTTACTTGATGCTGCGCATCCCACGATGTGACTGTTGCACATTATGATGTGATGCTGAAACAAAATACTGTGCAGCCCAAGTGGGTGTACAGATTTAATGTGGGAGATAACGTTTTTGAATAGTTTCTCATTTCCAGAACAGTACACTGGTTTTTGAGCCACTTCCAAAACTAGATGGATGTATCAGAACATTGCTGCACGCTTCAAACTGCCTGTGCCCAAGGCCATAGCCGAAATGTTTTACCACAAAAATAAAGAAAAATACGTTCTCTTCACCCCCTTTGGAAGTGTAGAGAAGGGTGAGTCAATGTTGTCATGGCAACCGCATCATGCAGGTGTAGCCAGAGCCAGGTGGATGACTTACAGGCAATGAAAAATGTCAGTAAGTCACACAAGAAGCCTGCAAAATGCCAATATCCAGCTGTCATAACAGCTTCAGTGCTGTGTCATGATGTTAGCGACCCCTGCTTGCCGTTGACCTCCCAGTTCTCTCCTCAGGAAATAAACCTCTTCCTTTGCTCTCTTCCTCTCCTCTCCTCTCCTCTCCTCTCCTCTCCTCTCCCACAGGCCATTCCTCCCTGTTCCCCATGGAGGATGGCTTCCCTGATGATGAGCGTGGCGACCAGGGTCTAGCGGGCCTCGGATCGCCGCACTGCTTCCCTCACCAGAACGGAGAACGCGTCGAACGCTACTCGCGCAAGGTCTTTGTCGGAGGACTGCCCCCAGATATAGATGAAGGTAGAGTGCACACACTTTGGTAGGAGGGAGGGGGAGGGGAAGAGAGTTTTCACAAATCCCTGGCCTGTATTCATATATGTGCAATGCACAACCTGTTAGTGTGATCCCTGCCTGCTGGACATCCGTAAATACAGTCAGCCTTAAATATGAAAAATGAGGCCACTTTGAAAAGGGAAGCAGAGCTCAAACTGTTGGATTTTGTCATCAATCACTGTGCAATCAGTTGACACAGCATACTCTCATACTGGCAAAATATGTCAGTGCAAAAATTTCTCCCAGTGATCTCTTTTTATCTTCATACCTTCTTTTGGTCAAGCATGTGAGCCCTCAAAAACAATACATAGACTGGCAGAAAGCACAGCATCCTGGAGAAGGAATAAAAGTATGTGAAATACAAAGGGTGCAATGGCCAGTACCACATTTAATCAGCAACAATTGATCTGAAGACATAACCTGCTTAGGCTGCTTTTCAAGGAGAGATCCACCATAAAGCAACAGCTATTGGTGCTGGAACTTGGCACCTCTGCACCCATATTTTGTTTGGTGGTGTATATTCCTTAAATAACCAGCCAAATGTGGGTTATGCAACATCATAACACACAGAGAAGTATAGCTGCAGTAGAGGTTAATGGCAGAAAGTTCTCGACTATCTAAAGCATCAACTATGAACATCAAGTTTTGGTGTCAGTTCAACAGATTAACCAAAAAAAAACCCCAAAACAAAACAAAACACAGGCTTATTTCTAGACTACATTGTGCCCATGTTCAATAATCATACAAGGATAAATCCATTTCAGAAGAGGATGAATGACAGACCATAACACAATGCAACGGCAAGACATTACATTTTGAGTGAAATGGGTTAGTCACTTTTTCTGATGTGGAAAAACTCATGTTTCCGTGTTTCTATTAATTTTCCACTTAGTCGTATTGAATGGAACAAATTCATGCACACTGTCTAGGATCTGTTGAGAGGCATTCTGGGAAATGTAGCAAATCAAAAGTGGGAACAACAAAAAGCAAATAATATAACATTAATAACATTAATATAACAAATAACATTAAGCACCATAGATTGATGGCATATAACACTTGATATGTAAGGCTAACTACAAGGTTTTTATTATTTGCCAATTAAATCCAAAAACATTTCCATAACTACATAACAAATCTTCATGACTGTATTTCTGCAGTGTAGCGAGTGAAGCAGGTGTAGTGTAAGGGTATCAAACTCAGGATTTTTTTTTCCTGTTTTTTTTTTTTTTTTTTTTTTTTTTTTTTGGGCATTTCATTGCAGTATTTCAAGCTTTAAAAAATCTGGTGACTGCCAACCAGTCTGAATTCTGTCCTCTTCTTTCCAGATGAAATAACAGCCAGTTTCCGGCGTTTCGGTCACCTGTTTGTAGACTGGCCTCACAAAGCAGAGAGCAAATCCTACTTCCCCCCAAAAGGTATGTCAGATTGTCTGCCATCACAGCTTATTTATACTGTACTGTACCATTATGCAGTAATAACATTTTTTTTTCACCAGTACAATTAATGATCCATTGAAGAAATTACTTTGGCATCTCTGGACACAAGTAATTGGGTGTTTCATACATTTAATCCATCAAACTGATAGACTATCTTATGTGTGAAAAAGGCATATGTGTCTCTCGGTATCAATTTTTACTGTAGGGTTAGGAAAATTCAAATACCCTGCCTTATGTTTGTATAATTCACACTATTTATATGTGCGCATCAGCCTGGTTTAGCTTCCAGGCTGTTTTCTGGTTTGCAACATAATAGCACTGGTGCTGCATTTCTGTCTTCTCTGTCTGTCTGTAAGGGCTGTACCCTCCTGCTGTGAATCCACTATGTCGTGATCAGGAACGCAGCCACAATATTCAGCAAACAGAATTCCAATACGATGTTCGGTCAATACTTTGCACCACCAGCAGCATGAATAACCCTGCCCTGTTTCTGTGTAGGCTACGCCTTCCTGCTGTTCCAGGACGAGAGCTCGGTGCAGGCTTTGATCGATGCCTGCATCGAGGAGGATGGCAAGCTGTATCTGTGTGTGTCCAGCCCCACCATCAAAGACAAGCCGGTCAGTGTAAACACGCACACGCACACTTAAAACACCAACAAGCCCATCTGTTTGTGTCCTCTGCTGTTTCATGCTGAACACTCATCTGTGAGTGTTATTCAGACAGTAATACTCAGAGATTTGACTTTTACTCAACTTAACAAACAGCTCACTGTACATATTTGCATATATTAAGAGGAGTTGTATACATATAACTTACTGTCTCATACTCTGTGCTTTCTAAAGCTGTTTCAAGTATATCTGGTGCACACTATATAATATCACAACTGATTTAGGCATCCCAGACAGTCACAGGCAAATTTGCAAGATCAAAGTGAAAACGGCGTGTCCTAAAGGTCAGCATGTCAGGTCCTGATCTCCTCTTGCAGTCTGTGACTGTCTGAGACGTCCAGATCATTTTCCAACATATTTGATGTTTTAGTTGTTGTTCTTATCGCATGAAGCGACACGACAAGCCAATTTGTCACATGCGCCAATTAGATTGCAGCAGGTTGGATCTAGCAACATGTTCCAGCTGCATGTTTTTTATGGAAACAATGGATATGAAAGCAGCTTTTTTCATGGTGTAATGCACAAACAAATTCTGTGGTTAGTTGCTGTTGATCCATTGTTGTTATTTTTGGTGCTAACATGCAAATGTCTACAGTAGTAAGTCATTTGCCTTTCCATTTTGTGGGCTGTTGTCCAGTGAGGCCCCACGTATCTGGCCTACATGGCCAACATGAGACTATAGAGTCCTTTGTTGTTAAGTCTCATAATGTGCAGACTTGCGTCGCTGCTTCATCCTAAAGTGTGTGCCCTATTTTGATGTAAGCCGGGATTCGTTCGCTCGGCAAATGCGAGATGTCCTGCAGCGTTGTGTAATGTGCCTCTGGCCATAGACTTGAGAAAATAGATCAGAGCTGTTTTATTCTTGTGGTTGCTTTAGTTGGGGCTTTACTGTGTAGTTTTTGAATCAAAGAGAAATAGAGCTGAGCCCTAGTGGTTTTGTGTTTAACAGGTCCAGATCCGCCCATGGAACCTGAATGACAGCGACTTTGTGATGGATGGCTCTCAGCCTCTCGACCCCAGGAAGACCATTTTTGTAGGAGGCGTCCCTCGCCCTCTCCGTGCAGGTATACTTAATGTTTATTTTATTTGCTTATATAACATTGATGTTTAAAGGGCATGGTACAAGCTTGTTCTGTAGATTTGAATCCTGTGCACATTTGTTGCATGTTATCCTCTTTGTTTCCCATCCCGTCATTATCCTTTTAAGCAGAAATACCTATAAAATAGGGAGGGGGAATATGGACAGAATCGAATATCACAATATTTTGACTGAATACCTTGATATTGTTATTGTTGGGATGACTATTGGTGCTTTCACAAAATGTTTATTACATAATTAGATTGTTGATAAATATCATAAATGGTGTCAGAGGCAAACAGAGGCAAATAACAGAGCAAGAAGAACAGTCTAATAAATTCAGAAAATTGCTTCCCTACACTTTAATGCAGACTTTAAACCAGGAAGAGATGACTCTTATGCCATATCACAATATCATGATATCCAAAATCCCAGACGATATCTGGCCTCACATTCACAATGTAATGTATGATGTATGTAATGTATTGTTATATTGCCTAGCCCTACTTTAAAACGCAAATACAAAGAGTATATTCTTCACTATTTTGCTGCTCAACATTACTGTATGCATCTGTGCATTTCATGCTCTGCATATGTTTTACGAAACATCAAATAAGCAAAACTAAGAAGCCCTCCTCCACCTGTTATGCTTCATTTCCGCCCAGTCTGCCAACTGTGAACAAAATGCATGTTTCACTGAAGGACTGTGAGAGCTGATTAGCTTTTGTTCATTACAAACATTAAACCTGCTAGAGACTGCAGCTAAAAGAGGCACTACACGGCGCTGCTGAAATCAGCTTTGACCTACACCCGTCCCCATCAGCAAATATTCTTTGAGGCATGTTATATTGGCATGGTGTATCAAACAGCATTTTAACACAATAGCAGCAATGCACTGTGTGTATTAATGTTTTCTGGACTGCTGTTAGCTGTGATATGGAAATTATTCTGCAGTAATGGTAATGGCCAAGGTCATAAGGGCCCATGCACTTGGGTTTAATTTTATTCTTCTCTAAAACCTTTTTTTTTTTTTTTTTTTTTTCAAATTTTGGTTACAAGATTTGGTTCCCACCTTTTCTAATGGCATGATCTGACTTATTTTCCTTTGTTTCAAGATATTGACCCCTGTTTCTAGACTTCTGAAACAAAACTGCATTGGAAGTAAGATTGAACAATTAATCAAAATATTATCGAAAATCACGATATGGCCAAGTGCAATATCCAAATCAAAATGTGTGACAAAATATAAATAATTTTAAATGCAGTAATGACATGATTCAGAAGCCCTGTTCACTACTGGCATTAAAACATGTTTTTTAGCAGTGTGTATGTGAATGTGCCCTGGACTACACTCAAGAATCAGCTTCTGAACTGATGTCCTCTGCATAAGAGGACATACGTATTCATTCACGTGCCAACAGCGTCATATGTAAGCACGAAGCAAGAAGAAAGAACAACAACAAAAGAGCAAAATGGATTTTCGTGGATGGAGTATACAAGAAACACGCTGTCTGCCTCCCGCCTGTTAAAAATAACAATTCTTTTGGTCCCTGCAGACGCAAATGATGTATGTGTTTATTTGCATATAAAGCAGAGAAGTGAGATACGATCATAAGTGGTTGCTCGAGACGCATGTGGAGATGCTTTGCCACGCCAGGTGTGAACTGACGCACTTAGAGCTGTCCACTTGTGATCGGATCACTCAGGACGCACGTCAGTGCCAAAGAGGCCTACACATCTCTCAGTGTGATTTATATAGGCCTGCTACCTCAGCAGAAATCACATCATCATTTACATTTTTTCAGTGACCATGAACATTATGATGCAAAAATTTGCATTTCTACTAAAATCATGAATCGTTTTGTAATTGCAATATCATTTTTCATTCTGTTTGTAACAAAGCAGTGTTTTGCCACCCTATATGGCATAATTGCTCTTTTGTTGTAATAAAAAGTACGATTTTAATGCTAGAATGTGAGATAGCAAGAGGAAGAACAGTTTTTGCAGTCAATCCACTGGCAGTCCATTGGGAGCTGCTCTCATATTTGAACTGTCAGACCCTGTTGCGCTTTAATCCACATGTATTGATGGCTTAAGCTCTCAGAACAGCAACCTTTATGAACTCAGTGTGGGCTGTGTGTTTGTGTTTACTGCATAGCTACATCTGCATAGATTTGTGTATTCTACCCAAGTGTCTATGTTTATATGTTTGTCTGTATTGGCTACACCTGTGAGTTTGTCTGTATCGGCTACACCTGTTGCCAGTCCACCTAATTTGGTGGATTCGGCTTATGTGTGTTCGTGTGTCTTGTGCTTCAAAGAGTTCAAATTCGCCCCTGTGTATATTCAGCTCACATGTTTGTGTTTTTCTTGCCCTCTGCAGTGGAGCTGGCCATGATTATGGACCGTCTGTATGGCGGAGTTTGCTACGCTGGCATCGACACAGACCCTGAGCTGAAGTACCCCAAGGGAGCGGGGCGGGTCGCCTTCTCTAATCAGCAGAGCTACATTGCTGCTATCAGCGCTCGCTTTGTACAGCTGCAGCATGGAGAAATCGATAAACGGGTGAGTGGAAGGAAAAGAGACCTCAGGTTTTTTTTTTTTTTTTTTTCAGTCTCCTTCCTCCTCCATCTATCTCCGCATACTTCACTTCCTGTTCTGTTTCTCTCGTCCTCTCCCCCTCTCTGCCCCATTTCTCTGAGTGGCTTAAAAGAGATAAAAGCTGCTATCTGTTTTCATTCAAGAGTGCAAAATGCAAGAGGATATACAGAATTCATTTGCTTATTAGTCAAAGTTTGAGCTTTGCTTTGATGACAACAACTGGATGAAACAAAATCATGTGGCATCAAAGGGAATATTTTTATCCTCCTGTTCGTTGCATATATGGCTGTGTCTGTATGTGTGTATGTGTGGGTCTTCTCTTCCTGTTGCTGATAGCGCTGGGAGCCGAGACCCATTTGAGAAACTGGTTGAGGAGCCAGTTCTGGTGTTTCCAAAACAGACCAGATCAAAACAGTCTCACTTTATTTAATCCTGTAAATGACAGCTTCAACTCTGCTCTGTTCTTAAATATATCTAAATGTGCAAATTTTAGCTCACAATCAAATTGTTTTGCTTTGCACTCTTTTCTTGTGTGCTGTGCAAGGCATTGGAACACATATTGATCCTGGGCTAGTATTATGTGTTCAGTTACATTCGCCACACCACACAAGCAGTTTCTTTTTACCTGACCTGTACAGACACTGAAAGTGTATCTTTATTTCCATTAAGACTCTAGTTTGTCCTCACTCCACTGCTTTGAACATATTAGCTACAAGGTAACTGCTTCCATTCTTTAGAGTATTGAACTGAATGCACTCTACTATCCCTGAGCCTCACTAGGTCACTATAATCTGGGACCTGCTGAATTTCCCATCAGTTCATCAGATTGATGAGGGAATGGTTATTATATAAGCTGACTTTCATCGACCTTTTGTCAGAAACAAAGGAATTGCAACAACATTGACAAACGTCTGCTTACAGTGGGCTCAAATTGACACAGTTATTAAAGTCATGTTTCCACAGTAGAGATGAGTAAGCCAGTTAGAGCAGAAATCCCATCAAATCATCCAGTGAAGAGGTAATATAGATCCTCTCAGAGCTTGTAACCAAGGATGCCATAGAAAACTGTGTGCGCATTTTGAAAACAGAAGATAGCACACAGTGAATGACTACCCTAAACAACAAAATCACACTACAGATATGCATTTTTTATTGTCTCCTCTGTCCACTCCACCCTCCACCCTCTTTATCGCCTGCAGCCACAGTTTTCTCCTGTCTCTTTGAAAAGGACTACAGTACATAGACACAACAACCTGCTATTTTTTTTTTAAAAATGTTAACATACTAATCACCTGCCTGCTGTTCCAGTTTCCATAATAATACAGCCAAACATCCGTTGGCAACATGCACGCGCATCATTTTAATGACGCTGGTCTTGAACCCATCTATATGACAATGCCAAATCATGTAGTAATAACACTGCTCCATCAATAAGATAATTAACTTGAGAAGAAGCTGAACACACTTCTTGGCTGAAATGTCTTGGTGACACTAAACACGTTTAGCTGTTGATTCTAACTTCACTGACTTTTAAATGGAACAGCTGTGTGACTAGTCTAAAAATAAGAAATTTTCAGACAGCAGGTCCGATTTAAATCTATAAGATTAAAATGGCTGGAAAAAAGATTACTCGAGCAGTAATAGCCATTTGAAAGGTTTGGTCAGATATGCTATTATGCAGACATATTTGAAATGCTGCTGAAAAGTGGAGCATTTTTATTCATGGATGCAATATCATTATGGAGCCCCATAGTAGCAGAAAGAAAGTAGGAAAGAAGCAGGAAAAAAGTCGACTATATATCAAGACCGCATTTTACTAGGATAAAACATTCTTTAATAAAACTGTCAGTGAAATTAATAAAATGCTGTAATTAAATCATTGAAAGTGGTTTTGATATATACATACTCTATCCTAGACGGTCCCCGGGCAGCTCCAAATTTTAGTGCTATTTAAACGACCAGTATTTTTAGTACCAACCAGCAGGACTAATAACATTTAGTTGTGTGGCTGACTTGTCTCACACAGCAGAAATCAGTCTTTGTTCCGAAACAGAGTGTGCAGGCTGGAAAGTGAGTCTGTCGGCCAGATATCTCAACTTTGCGCCAAGTAGTCATTGAGTCAACATCCTCATCAGCTCTTGGAAATTTTATCCTATGGGACAGTAGAATCTTATTTTTTGCATGTTTAGGGAATTGGGTTGTTAAGAAGGAATCCTAAAGTTGTATCAATGCCCACCCCTGCCTGCAGGTGGAAGTGAAGCCATACGTGCTGGACGACCAGCTGTGCGATGAATGCCAGGGAACTCGCTGCGGTGGGAAATTTGCGCCGTTCTTCTGCGCCAACGTCACCTGTCTGCAGTACTACTGCGAGTACTGCTGGGCGGCCATCCACTCCCGCGCCGGCCGAGAGTTCCACAAACCCCTGGTGAAGGAGGGAGGCGACCGACCCCGCCACATCTCCTTCCGCTGGAACTGAGCAGATGACAGAGAGGGAGAGGCAACAGGGGAGCAGGAGGGAGGTAGTGCAGGAGTCGCAAATCATTGTACAAATAAATGCACTTTTCTGTTGCTGGTTCCTTTTTGCTCTAATTTCACTGAACCTTTTCTCATTCTTAAGTTAATATATATCTATATTTTGAAGATAGAAGAGAAAAGAAAACTGGAATTATATCCAAATATGTCCAGCAAAGGAAAAAAAAAAGAAAAAGATGTGTAATATAATTTAATTTATCCATTTGATTTTTTTAAGTATTTTTTTATTAGTCCACAAAATATATAGTATAGAGGAAAGATTTGGTTGGAAGATGGTACTCTGCTATTCAATTGGCATGTGATTGGCCATTTATGTCAAAGCAGTATACTTGATTTTAATTTTCATACAAGAGACCCCAGATCAAAAACTATTCATTTGGCATGATTGATCTTTTATTTCTTAGCAGAGCTATTACTTTGCATTTTGTTATGAGGCTCCAGAGCAAATGTGAATTGAAAAGGTGTTGCTAAAGAAGAGTGCACTTATTTCCTATCAGTAGAGTGCAAATACAGTATATGAGACCCTTAGTAGTTAACCAAAGCTGAATCTCAATTAAGTTTGAAGAATAGAGAGGGCAAACTGCAGAACGAAATGGGTTCTTATTTCCTCCCAGATCAAAATGGTTGAACCTCTTTTTATGTTTTCCAAGACCATAGAAATAGTTTGATGTTACTTGAAGAAAAAACAACAACAAAAAAGTCAGCAACACGCATTTGGGTTTTGATCTCCATTTTGACATGCAAAAACTAATACCTCAAGCTCAGCTGCTAATGTGCCGAATACAGTTAAAAAAAAAAAAAAAGAAAAAAAGAAAGAAAGAAAAGATAAACGCCCGCTGGTGTTCTCCTTTCCTTGAAACCACGATGAAAGGGAAGTGATGCAACAGGCGGAGTGTGATGTCATTGGCACAGTTTTGTACTCACTGCTTCATCACCTCCTTATTTTTGTAATCCAACCCAGGGTTGTGCTAGGGACAGAGCAGAGCATCGTGCAGTGTACAGTATATTAGGGGAATGTATGGCACAGAGAGACTACATAGAGCCGGAGAGGCTAGCCGGTGAAGAGATAGTCCAAGGCCACTCCCCCTCCTCGAGTCTGCCTGTGGCACCTGCTGCTAAGCCAGCTGCTAGCAGAGGGTCGGGCCTTGTAGTTCTGGATACTGGGGACCCAAACCCATGTTTCAGACCCCTCCTCGTTGTGTCGCCACACATAGGAGCTCCAATCCAGGTCATTCAGACTAAGGTGAAGGTAACTCATCAAGAACAGACCGGTCGACTGGCAGTCTCTCGCAGTTCTCACGGGGCTACCATCTGATGGGAAATGCTTGTCTTTATTACTTTTTTAATGCATTTGTGCAATTCTCCCAAGTCTTTACTTAAAGCTCTACGTTGAATTCTAGAGTCAGCCATGTTTAATGAAAGAAGCAATTTAAAGTTTATCTGATTTCCGATTCATCAGCACGCATTTGAGTCGTAGGGGGATCTGCCCTTTCGGTGAACCCTCTATCCCCTCTCCAGCCGAGCTAATCCAACTCAGCATCCAGTGTTTTTGAAGCATAAATGAAGATAGTTCCTGCAATGTGCTCTACTACTCCACACTTGTGACCCACGTGCAGTTTGCTCTCTAAACCAAGACTGCAGTTTCTAATAGGTTGCACCCAGTGGCTTTAGGGAACCAAAGATGGCTGTGCAGTAGTAGGTCATACTGTAACTCATTTCCTATCAAGGTTTTTGTTCTTCTGTTCTTTCTTGTTTCTTTAAGGAGTTTTTTCATATATTTTTAACCTGTCATTTCTATCCAGTTTTGCTTAATTGTCAAGCCCAGATGGACTCCAGCAAACCAAAGATTGGCCTTGAATATACACACACATATATGTCTATATATCTCTATATCAGTGCAGTCAAAACCCGGAGAACACCAGTGAACGACGACTGGGCCTATTCATCTTACCTGCGCACACACACACACGCACACACACACACACACACACACACACAGGCAGGCCTTACACTCTCTGTAGCTCAGCATGGAGGGGTATGTTGATAGGCTGTTTTTGTTTTTGTTTTTGTTTTATCTGAGTTAGGCCTGCAAGCTAGTCATGTTTTGAGGAAAATTAACATACAGAATACATTCACACAGCAAAAGTAAAACTAATCCGCACATTTGTTTGAAGTTTTAAGTCACTCAGTGGTATCCGACTCTACTAGCCGAGCATTTAAATATGTCAGGGAGTTAGTACAGATCTGTAAACTTGATTATTATACACACTAGTGAGAAACGTATCCTTGTATCGGCGTGGTGTTGTGCTGTTGCACCAGTTTTGCACCCTGGACATTAGTTTTGTGGGTGTGGTGGGTGAGCATTTTAGAAGTAAAAACACTTTGTGAAGAATTTGCTGTTAAATGAGATGAAAAAAAAAGATTATTTTATACATGGCCTGCTGATTTTTGGTACAGTGTTTTCTAGCTAAATTATTTTGTCATGCACATATAAACATTTATTATGCACTACTTTTCTAAATATTTTTTCTTTTTCCAACAGTCATTTTAGGCACATTTTTCACAAATGGGGAAACTCCTTTTTGCAATACCTCAATTTTTCACATTGTGAAAGGTAGCTTTTGTACTTTTGTTACTGAGAGATCTGCATATATGGAAATGTTCATTTTAAGAAAAAAGTTGAGTGATTTCAATATATCTTATTTTCAATTATGCTTTTTATACATTTCAGTGCTGAGGAATCTTTACAACTAAGTGCGCACTTGTGTTGATGCGACTTCAAATCTGCAGAGGAGAGACCAAAGTGTATCGCTCTCTTGGTCTTAGCTTTCATACACTAGATGTTTCCAGTCAATCTGGTCAATAACAGCATGGCGAGAAAAAAAAAAAAAAGAAATTCTTTGAAATTGATGTTATTGTCTCTAAAAATGGCTATCCTAGTTGGAAAATGGTAACTTCTGTCTTGGTTTCCTCTCCATAGCTGGAATATAACTTATTATAAGGAGAATGCAAAATTTGGTTCATGCTTAATGCTGAATCTCGTATCACAAGAATGGATGTTTGGTGTTTAGATATTTTAATATTTGAAAAAAAAATAATATATATATATATATATATTCTTGAACTTGCCAACTAGCTCCTATTGTAATCCTTAGCATGCATGACAAAAAAAGAGAAAATGACAAGTACATGAATTAGCTATTAAAAATTAATTGTTGTGGTGTGCACCAAATGTTTCTCAACTATTACGTTGTTAAGGACATCCCCCCACCCCCGCCCCCCCACCCAAACCCCACACTCACCTCACCTCACCTCAACCCCCCCCTCCTTCCCCATGTGTTGATCTCCTCGCTTCCCCATTTGCAGACCTCTGCAGGATGCACAGTGACAGGAAAATAAGACAAGAAACGAGACAGAAAGTAACTCTAAATGGATTTGGCAGTGCAGGAGTTTGAGCATCCTTATAGAACACTGTTGAAAAGACTTGAGAACTCATCCCCGCTGTCTGTCGAGGCGATCCTATAGACCTATCTGGAGGAAGGGGAGCTTAAAGACTTGAATGTGGTAAATGTTGCAAGTTAACTTCAAGTTGTTATGTGCAATACTTCTTTTGAACCTTTTTCCAGATAAAGACTCTTTGCAATGTAATTCTTTAATGCCATTTTTAATTGCAGACATTTAATTAAAGAAGATGTTAATATGTTTTTCACAGTCATTTTCTACTGTTATTGTAATCCTTTTCATGCTGGTGTTTGTAAAAAAGAAAAGAAATCAAACTATTTGTACTAATATAAATAATTGAAGTTATTTTTAAAACATTAAAGGTTTTGTGCTCATTTGCTTATTTTGTTTATTTCAAGCTACTGTGATTGATTGCATTGTAATTATTAGGTCAATAATGTATTTAGCTGTTTATTGGTATATTTTTAATTGGAATGTATAATTGATTTTTATAATTTTGATCAGATTTTTGTTATATTTTTGAGGTGAAGCTTTTAATATGTTAAAGTGTCTAGTTTTTACTAATTGCTATATTGTGCTCCACAATATATGGTTCACATTTTCTGAAGGAAAATAAATATTTAAATATTTGTCTGTTAATGATGTTACTTAATGGCAAAATTTCAATAGTTTTTAACTGTGTATGGGAAGGTTGTTGTATTTATTAATAGCATTTTTTACTTAAGATATCACCTTAATTTTTATTGTCATTTCACTTTATAAGTTCCTATTTTTGTATTTTCCTTTCTAATTAAGTTATGTAATACGGATATGTCCATATTTCTAGGAGTTGGTCTGTAGAAGTGCTAGTGATACGAAAAAGAAAAATCTAATGTTATTTAATTGTTTGCAGCCAACTATTTATAACAGTATGCATAATTTTTAAATATTTGTAATGTGAAATGTTGAATGAAATAAAACTTAACTGTGATGAAATTCTGTGCATGTAGTGTATGCTTATTTACTTAACAGTAATTTAAAAGCTCAAAGTGTTTATTTTATACTCTTGTCCTGAGAGACTTACGATGAATAGGCACTTTCATGTGTTGCTCAAGGGCACATCAAAAGGATGATTCCATATTTTTTTTTTGGTCAACTGATTTTTATTCCAGGGGTTGTTCATTTTTTAATTTAGTTTTACCTCCTTAACTCCTATTTAAATTAAACTGTTTCTTCTGATTCTGGAGTTTGGAGCTGTGAACGCAGCTTGAGTATTTTCCAATTCGGTTTATTTGTAGAATGGATGAATTAACTCTTGTGGAGTTGAACCGCCCCTCCAGTCCCTACCTAGATCCAACCTGTGACCTTAAGTAACAGGATGGCCTCACTATCTGGGCCACCTTGTCATCGTGCTCTGTTGTATTCACACTTTGGTACTGCTATGTAATGTAACATGATATTATTGTGTGTAATGAAATATTACACTGTGCATGAGCAGCCATTATCCCGGACTGAAAATGAGAGCTGCCATCTATCATTACATGTTCATTGTTGCCGTCATGTAGTTTAGACTAGTGGAGTCAAATAAATGCCTGTCCTTAAAAAGCAAAGCAGGTTGCAATTAGTGCCTCGCCACCTCAACTCTTCACCACAACTGGCTTCAAAGTAGGCGTTCAGTAAATATTTAATGAGAAGCTATTTTGCTACCATTAATTATTTCTTTGCTGAGCTTCTGTAGAATCCAAGTGTGCTCAGCAGGCTCTGGTCAGATACTAAATCTGTTTGATCTCCCAGGTAATCTTGCATGTGTTCACAGACAATACATACAAGTCAGTGCCGCCATAAGATTTGAGGTAAAAATGTGAACACTTAACATTTTTAAAGCAAGTACAAACAAAGCTGCAGATGTCCACATTCATTTCAAAAAGGAGTCTGTGAAAGTAGGCCACTGAATTGAGTACACCACTTGGGACTCTGATTACACACACACACACACACACACACACACACACACACACACACTTCCCAGCTTAGTGAAGAGGCTCCACACCACCCACTCATGATATAACCTCAGTATTTATGTGTTGAGACACAGGACAGCTCATGAATAATCACATGTTCATTCATTGACTCACATCATTCATGACATGCATCTATAAATATGTACCATTTGCTAGTCAAGCCCAGAGTACTGAGTGGATCATGCACTGGTGAGATGTTTGCCTTTGCTATTTCACATTCAGGGGAAAACACTGATCCAACTCACTTGTAAAGTGATTACTATTGTGCTGATGGTAATGATGCTCATAACTCAGTAACACCACCAGCTGGCTGCATCCTGCACTGTCCAGAGTGTAAACTCAAGAAAAGGCTAAATATGACAAGTTCAGCTCAAAAATATATCTGTCCTCTGTCCTTCATCGCCCACAGTGTAAAAGTGTCATAATTTTTAAACCCTCACTTTTCTCACATGAGAATATCTCATGTTGGAACAAAACTCTTCATGCATACAGTCCCTATTTGTTTTATGGATGTTGATAATAGTCATTTGTATTCATTTGTAGTACAAATAATACATGATTATCGCCACACACTGTATATATTACAGCCTTGACTGTCTTAAAACGTCTCAGACTCTTGCCAGACTAATAATAATTCATATGCTGTGTTCATCATTCAGCTAAGTGCACAAAGTGCTTCCCCAAAAAGAAAAGCAGAGATGAATAGATAATAGTTGATTATCACTGGTGCTGCGGCTAAAGTGACAGAATACAACTCTCTTGTCTTAGAAATACAATCTATGCACCTGGCAGAATACCACTCTGTGAGTATTTATACTTTATTTAAAGGCTTGCATCAATGAATAATCATATTCATTTTGAAACATTAGTACTTGTGGCATTAATTTTGAGAACCATTACCTCTAGCAATGCCTCTAGTGTGAGATAGTCTACCAATCAAAAAGGTGTTATACCTATGTAGGTATCACAATTAATGAAACAGTGATATATTGATGTGTAAAATGGCACACTCAGCACATTTCACTTTCACTTTCCTGAAAGTGAAATTGTGGATTGAAAATAAGGTTGGAAAGAGAGAGAGAGAGAGAGAGAGAGAGAGAGAGAGAGAGAGAGAGAGAGAGAGAGAGAGAGAATTGGTTCACTTAATGTAGTGATTTCCAAACAGAAATTGCTACAGAGTTCGTAGGTTCATCATTCAGCATATCTAGTCATGTTTATTTATGTGGCTTTTCATCACAAGCATGTCTAAAATATGCCTCACCATGTACATATACATATTATCACATCAAATGCCATACTACATCAAACACTGCTTTGATGAAGGATATATGTTAATATGTTCTCTAGTTCACCTGCGTTTCTTTGGACTGTGGAATATGATACACATTTTGCCAGACACATCCTGTCCTTGAAAAAAAAAAAAAGTCAAAATTTGTTTCAGTTTGATGTTACTGATTATTTTGAAAGAGTTTATCATTTTTTTTTTCCTTTTCCACATGATGAGGATCTAACCTTGTGATGGATCCCCACTCTTTGATAAACCATCCTCAAACTATTCCCCAGCACCCCTTTCTTGATCGTCTCCATATCCGGAGTATCAACTTTTTTAAAATGTAGTCATTTTAGGACTTCCCTATTAAATTATACCAAATAATGCATGCTATTAGAAAAATGACATTTTCTGAAACTTGATGTTTGTGTCATTGCATATCATGCCACAATGGATGCAACAAGGCAGAGGCAATGTATTAAGAAATATTAAGAAAACAATTTGCATGAATGAATGAACGAATTAATTCTAATACCAACCTATCCGATTCAACATTTTTTCCATAAAATTTAGTTGACATTTTTCTTTCTTTCTTTCTTTCTTTCTTTCTTTCTTTCTTTCTTTCTTTCTTTCTGTCTCACACAAACACCTCCTAGCACCTCAACATCTGTATTTCACTCTAACAGCTGGGTTACTATAGGCTACTGTATTTTTGTACACAGGACATCCAGACGAGTCTAAATGATTGTGTAGCACCCATGCAATCACCAGATGGCGCTATAGACTAACGAAACCCCTTTAATCCCCTTCGAGTGTGTGCTGCCTTCCAGTTCTGTGGGAAAATCTGTATTTCTGATTAGAGCGCCCTTGAACAACAAAGCAATTAGCCAACTGCGACCGGGAAAGAGGGATAAGAGAGCATGTGACGTTCAGGGACCGGAGAGCATGGAAGAGGTTGACTGTCAAACCCTGTTATGTGGCATTGATTGGTATGCGGTGTAAATGTGTTGTAGGCTACTGTTGTATGGGTCAGTGGTTAATTTTTGTGCACAGGTTAAAAACATCAACTCCCTGCTCGGTGCACACTTTCTTGGATGGGGGAGTGAACGAGGAGCACGTGAAGGCGTCATTATCTCCTCTATCAGGTTGGCAGAACAAATGGGGATCCATTGAAAAAATAAATAAATAAATAAATAAATCAAAAGTCCCCCTAGCGGCAGCTCCAGTCGCTCGGAGGGTGAAGGGCTGTGTGTGGATTAGGGGGTTGGGCTGCCTGCTGTTAGGAAACCTGCCGCTAGACATCCAGTTTGTCTCCGGCGGTGCAGCCTGCTCAGCCGCAGCATCAGCAGCAGAGCCGCAGCCTCCAGCTCCTCCTCACCTGCTCCTGTCTCCTCCGCCACAGCGCTGCCGCAGCACAAAGGGACCGCACCGGAAAAAAAGCAGGATCACTTGTAAGTAACTATTTGTTCTTTCGGATTTGTGTTGTTGTTTGTTTTTGCGTTGTGGCAAGGTGGGGAACCTGCGACTGGTGCTGCCTGTTTTTGTGGTTAATAGTCCGGGGTGGGATTATCGCGCAAACAGAATTTGTTTCCAAGTGTTTTGTCAATGAGTGCTGTTTTATTTTATTATTTCCCCCCCACCTCCAAAAACACTGTTTTGTCCGGATGAATGCATGAATAATGACGAATGAATTACAGGCTTCAGTTTTGAAATTCTCCGAGTCTCCCTAACAGCGCAGTCCCCCAGTCTTTTGATATCGATTTCTAATTTCATTTTGGAGGACTTTGAGGCAGCAAGTTCAAATTCGATCAATATAGCCTGTCCTATCCTATTAGACTTCCACCCTCTCCATCTTATTTCTGCAAAACATCTCCAAAATCTGATTCACATACTGTGAGGGAGAAAAAAAAAGAGAGAGAAAGAAAACCCATCCTCTTTCAACACCTCTTCTCTCATTCAGGAGCAGTCTTCGGGGAAATAAGGGAATATATAAGGACAGTGAAAGATGGTGAAACTAGGGAGTAATCTTCAAGACAAAGGAGCCAAAGCAGTGAGTGTGGAGGACGGCTTTCAGAATGTGCCCCTCATCACTCCACTTGATGTTGGCAGCCTCCAGTGCCAAGCACCTGACAAGGTGAGAGACTAGCCTAATTGTGTTCTATGTCTTGTGTGTGTGTCTGTGTTTGTGTGTGTGTGAGAGAGAGAGAGAGAAAGAGAGAGAGAGAGAGAGACAGACAGAGAGAGAGAGAGGATGGGGGGGTTGAGTTTTCCTGCCTGTTTGTGAGTGTATTTCAATCTGTTTCTGTCTATTTACTCAGTGTGGTTGACCTACGCTGTCCTTAAACCCTCTTATGCAGAACAACAACCCCCCAACACACACACACACACACACACACACACACACACACCTCATACCCTTTCATTCATTCACACATCCATTCATCTGAGCTGTCTCCCCAGCCGTGTCCTTTGTTTTCCAGCTGAGATTAGGAGACAGATTTGGAGCCAGACTGTCTGTCATTTATCATCCCGACATCCCATAGTAACTGCCCTGGCAGTAGTTAATCCAGTTACCATGGTCGCAGTTCAACATGGAGAGCTGATTGGTGTTTCTATGGGGTCTGAGCAGAGAGCTGAACTGATTGCACATTATGAAAATTAATGGAATTAGACAACAGGAAGGCTTGTAGGCGCTCAGAGCTCAGAGAGGCGTTATTGTATTAAATATATTTTATGTTGTGGGAGGATGTTTGGGTTGGAAGTGGGATTTTTCCATTTTCCATTAACATAATGTCTGTTTCCCTCTGGTCACTGATCAAACATCTCTTGTACCCAAAATACATACAATGTTAAGGTGACATTTGACATGACATTAGTTCAGGTGAGAGCCAGCTTTTAATTCAAAATGTCTCAATAGTTTAAGGGTTTGCTGTCACACAAAATTATCCTCATAAGTAGGTTCAGACTGGTAGGACTACATATTCACTTTACACCAGGACTATAGCATCTTATAGTGTAACACAACTGATCACCATTGTGAAATGTTTCTGTTGCCTTTATCTGTGTTATGCTCAAAGTCACTCAAGCTGGGCAGGTGCCCACCAGTCAAAGGACTTGAATCCCCCTCACTCCATATCCAGCAGGCCTGCCATGTGTCAGCCATCACAAGTGTGGCATATTTTATTTCACAAAGCATCACTGCACTACAAAACATACACTCTGTAATTAGTTGCAGCTTAATTCTTCCCTCAGCCCGTATACAAATGACTGTCACAGGTTAGTGCGGTAGAATTGTGATTATATTCAAATGTCATATTCATTAGTTATTACTTCAAGCTCAACAGTCCAAATCTCTTCAATGCAGAAAAAAAGTAAAAAGCCTTGTCACTTGTCAAGTGAGGACTTAAATTACCCACTGTAATTTAGGTGATTTTGTCAGATCAGGTGTCACATTTTCCAAAGGGCGGATCTCATTTTGTAATAAAACTCTTAAAGTGTGTGTGTGTGTGTGTGTGTGTGTGTGTGTGTGTGTGTGTGTGTGTGTGTGTTTTGCGTCAAGGGATCAGAGAAAACTGAGAGAAATCCCGAAGTGACTGTCCACTGCCAATGCTGCAGACAGGAGCATACGCCACTGACTGAACCCTCATTGTGTATTCTGCTGATGGAGGCACAATCTCTTTCCATTTCATATACCTGCTAACTGGGGAGACCTGTCACTCAGTACACACACACACACACACACACACACACACACACACACACACACACACACACACACAGACACACAGGCGCACATACACACACAGACAGACAAGAACACACAGGAAGGCATGCTTGCACTGCACTTGCATTTACAATGGAGCTTGCGTACATTTTGAGGGAGAGGGTGCACTGTATGTATGTACTGGTGGTGTGTGTGTGTGTGTGTGTGTGTGAGAGAGAGAGAGAGAGAGAGAGAGAGCGTGTGCAAGAGTGACAGGTCATTTTGGTCAGCAGCCACCAGTTCATGACACTGTATTCAGTGGGCTGTCAGTCATTTTCCAGTTACTGAAACCAATGCCACTGGACGAGTGACTTATGGGTTAGTTGATTAACCCATGTGTCAATTAATCAAATATAATTTTGATGACTGATTAATCATTTTAGTCATGTATCAAGCTGAAATCCTGAACTTTTGCTGATTACAGCTTCATTGTGATCACTAAGATGCTAGGCTTTGCTTACTTGTCTCTGTTCATTATTATAAAATCAATACTTTGAGTTTTTTGGATGCAATTTGATGACATCACGTTGGATTCTGCGAACAACCAATGAGATTTTCATATTATTTTGCACTATAGATTAAATGATTAATTGATGAATCGAAAATGTCTAGTTGCAGCTCTACACCAGACCAGGAAATGTCACTACATAAGCTGCTGCTGCCACCAGGTTGAAACTATAACACACACACACACATACACACACACTGACACACAAACACACCTCCCTTGGAGTGTCACAGTGTGGCCATTCTGTGTGATTGCTCGAGCGTGTGCTTTGGGTGAACATTTCCTGAGTGGGTGCAGGCAGGGGTGTGTGATGAGCAGGTGTGTGTTTGCTTGGTGCCATCAAGTTGCCGAGCCAGGGGGAATGTGTTTCCCCAAAGGCCACCTGAATAAACAGAGAGAGAGAGAGAGAGAGAGAGAGAGAGAGAGAGAGAGAGAGACTTGGGTTTAGTATGAACTCCTGCAAAATACCAATGAGTTATTGTTGTTGACATTTGAAAGGGAAAGAAGGCAGAGAAGAAGGCTTGCTGTTTTGTTGACTATCAATGAATTTTTACATGCCTCAGGAGACACATGGACATGGGCTGCTGTTGCTTGTTGCTTTTGGATATACTTTCTGACAGTTGTTGCAGATTTGCTATGCTGCTCACTTGGTTTGTGCTCACAAGACTGAGAAATTGTTAGCTCAGCCGCTGGATAAGCTGGTTTAAGGTGAGCAGGATCTTTCCGGCCATTGTGCTTCCCATATTTAAAGCCACTCTGGGTAGGAATCAACACTTCACTCCAACTCTTAGTGTACGTGGTGCAATGAAAATTGATTGCGAAAATGCCTATAAACCCATCTGCTTTTGCGATGGAACAGCGAAGGAATTAAAAAGGCCAATTTGCTGTTAAATCTTTGCATTTGTCTCCTGTAGTAAATGTGAAAATTTGTCTTCCTGGCAAGCGATGCATGAAGACAACAGAAGTCAAGGGAAATAATGAAATCTGTAATTAGACATTAGAGCGTAGGGGGGCTGATAGTTGGTCTCACAGTTCATTTACTGGAAATCCTGCATGCAAGGCTTTTTTTGCATACATATTAGGCTATATCACTGTTTGTCGTCTTTTTCTATGCTGTGTTAATGGCATTTTTTTCAATTTAGTGACTTCTTAGCTTTTTTTGCTGCTGGCTCCCTTGTTTTATAAGGACGCTTGATTGTAGGGTTGGGTGACATATTGATATTATATTGATGTCATGATATGAGACCAGACATTATCTTGGATTTTGGATATCATGACATCACAATATGATATAAGTGTTGTCTTTTCCTGGTTTTAAAGGCTGCGTTACAGTAAAGGGATACAATTTCCTGAACATTTAAGACTGTTAATTTTTTTTTTTATCAGTAATCTCTTGTGTGTAAATATCTTATCAAAGCACCAATAGTCATCAGTATCGACGCAGTATTGATACTGAGGTATTTGATTTTGATTTTGTTCATTTCTCTCAGGCCCAGCCCTACTTCCATATGCATTTTTATTTTAAGGGAAATACGATTGTTGTACAGTACAAAAGCATAATGGTGCGTGGATTTGTACCAGTAAATGTTAAAATACAACTTATCTCTCACCACTAATGTCTCTGTGACCAAAATCTGTATAATCTCCCTGAACTTTGGGTTGATGTATTTTTGCCACAAGCCCCGCCCAGTCAGAGTCAAGCTTTTGGAATCTGGCCCGGGAACAGTTTCTTTTTTTAAAGCTAAAGGGAGGTTAATGCAGTCATGTGACCCGGCGAGCGTCCCAGATCAGCAGCCTCATTCTGAGAGGCTTCACAAAATGCGACCCCAGCTGTTTTTACCCTTATCCTGCCTGATGACTATGTGACCTCCCGAGTGCGGGGTTACCCAGAGATATTTGCACGGGCATAGCAGTGTTGGGAGTGAACTGCATACTCACACATAAACATAAACACACATACACACGTACAGGACAATGTTGCTGTGGCCTGCTGAGGCTGAGGGATTGGCGACGTATTAGATTTGACTCCATCTGGGCAGGGACACATCACAGCCACCGAGCCTCCACTGGGTCACCAATATCTTGATTGGATTGCTAGTAGTTTCAGTGAAACTAATGGGAGGGAGAGAGTATAGATAGATAGATAGATAGACAGATAGATAGATAAGAATGGAGCTTCTGCAAGAGGCACATAGACGATCATTAGCGGCAGAGAAATGAACAGCAGTGCAGAGAAAAGAGCAGAAGGTCAGGGAGGAGAGATGAGAGCAAAAGAGAAATGTTAGATACAACAGTTGACTGAATGAATGAACTTTTGTAAAGATCAAGGCCTGGGATGGTTGTGTGATTGCTCATACAGAGCAGGTTGGATGCCTTTTGCCTTAGCAGGCACATGCTTAGACAGTACAGTGGATTGGTTGTCTAGTGTTAACTAAGGTCAGAGATACTATCTATCTCTCTATCTGTCTATCTGTCTGGCAGGGTATCTTCTACCATCCCCTCCTTATTTCTTTGTGAGAAGAAAGCATCTCAAGGTAGAAAGAGCTAAAACACTTAAAAGGCTGCAACAGACTGTGTAAACGCTCTTACAACCGCTCTCATATCTCTTATCTCTGTCTCTTCTCACATCCTCACCCCGCCCTACTTTTCTCCCCTGGTTCCTTTGGAGTCACTGTTCAGCTCCATTCATGTGTGTTCTTACTCTTGTGAAGCAGGAGGGGTTTTCCCAGGAAGGAGCATCCCTCAGTCCGCATCTTAACTCTGCAGTAGATCATTAAATAATTTCAGTAGTGCGGTCATGATGGGATGCATCATTTGGAAGGGCTTGGTATGGCATCTAGATGAATCAACAGCCAGTTTGCAATAATTGGAGAAAAAAAAACGTACCGATAATAAGAATAAGAATAAGAATAAATTATTAAAAACATCAGCCTGAGAGTGGCTGTCCTGTAGGGAGGAAGTGTGTTGTGTGGTTAGAAAGAAAAGTATGAACTCAATAACATGCTGTGTACTCAATATATGACCATATATGTACGTGAGTTGATACGTAAAATATATTATAGCTAACTGTAATATGTAAATATATAAACCAAGTGCAGCTGTACCAACCCCTTTCCTGAGCAGTTTTGGGAAAATGCTCTTTAACATCCCTCCAACGTGAACACTAGCTATAGCAGAGCCCGTTAGATCTCGTTATGATTTCAAAAGCCTCATTCCCTTACATAAATCTTAATTAAAAAATGTAAAATATCAGTGCAATTAAAGTAAATAAATGAATGCAATCAAGTATGTTTTACTGAGAATGATAACTGAGTGAAATGCTGCAGCGGCTAGATTGAGCACATGCTTTTAAAAAACGTGTGCACATTTAATGAACTAGATGGCATGTGCTAATGCTTTTGCTCTTGTGAATTAGCAAGTTGTGCTCACAAAGTGGTGAGAATGAAGGTTGCAATGAACATAATTAGGGAACAATATGCGCAAGGTCTTTCTTTCTTTAAACCAGAGGTGTTCCGTCCTTGTCGCCAGGACCTGAGGCCCTGCTGGCTTTCATTCTGTTCATCAAATCAGGGGCTGATTAACACGTCTAAAGCCAGGTGAATGCAATTAACCACAATTAACAGCCTAGTAGGATAGAAACAGCAGCAGTCAGACCTGCAGACCATGACTGCAAACCTCTGCACTGGAAAATCTGTCCTGTAACAGTGGCTTTCAGTAATGGTTTTACCCATATAAGCTGCTGAAGTGCCCTTGAGCAAGACATGGATAATGTTTTTGCACACTCAAGCCATGGTGTCATGGATAAAGACATCAGCTTTTATCAAAAACACTGATTATCAAATCGTCTAAAAAAATGCCAGTGTGTAATTACAGGGTTTTAATTAAGATAGCAACAGTAGTTACTTCATCAATATGGTCTAATTTTATCTCAGAATAATATATGAATAGCAGTCAGATTTTCCAAGTGGTGGATGGTACTTAAGATATGTACTCTTTTGTGCTTTTGTATGACTCTCCAGTCACCAAATTTAAGAATTTCAAGTGTTTGCATTCAACTAAGAGATCACCTTGGACTATATGTGGTCCTATCAAACTGTACATCATACCAACATAGCTACTAAAACTCTGGATCTGCTCCAAAACCGATTTTTATATAGATTTTATTCACAAGGCAAGACCAGAATCAAACATGTCAAAAGAATATCTGCAGCTGCCTCACACACTGCAACTTCGCCAAAGAGCAGCTCTCCTGCAGCTCAGTCTTGGGGGATAAAAAAAAAAAAAAAAAAAAAATGAAACAGCAATCATAGTGATAACAGGTCTGAAGAATAACAAGAGGGGGAAAAGACGGGGAGAGAAACTGAATTTTCTGACAGTATTTCCACAGGGAAGATGAAATAGGAAAGTGTTTTGATGGGAGACGGAGAAAGGTGCAGAGACAGAGTAGCCATATCTCTGTTTGACATGCTAAAATGTGTCTATGTTGAAATTTACTTGTATCATTGATAGACTGATTTATTCATTAAATAGTTCATTCATTTATTCAATCATGCAGTCATTCATCGAAGTGCCAGTAAATATAGTTTCCAGTGCAACATTTCACACATATCGTTTCCTGTGGACATTAAGAACATTCCACATGGCATTGTTTACATTTAGCGATTGTAATTTTAGATATGTACTCCTCCACATGCAAAACACAGATGCAAGTGGATGGATTTTATTCCATGATGCCTGCTACAGATCTAGAAGTGACTCTGGGTAGAGATTTTAAAAGGTCATATTAACTCAGCAAGTTAACACCATATTAAAAAAAAAATACGCCCCTCTCTCTCCAGTGACTTCAGGCCCAAAACCTGAATGCAAATGTGCCACGACATCATTCTCCCTTTACATTAACTAGTTATGACTGCTGTGGAGTGTCCACAAATAGATTCTCACAGGAAATTGCAGCAGAGAAAAAAAATGAGGCTGTGCTGCTGTAAGTACTTGAATAATTACAGGGTGAATTGTGATTACGTTTTCCCTCCTTCTATCTGCAGTGTTTCGGGCCTACATCGCATATGTAATGCATTTCGCATCAAGCTTAATTGAGAAAAATTTCATTGGTCATAAAAGCAAGATTTGTCAGAGGAACGTGGCCAATCAGTGCTTGAGGTGCTACATTCAGTAACTTTATTGATTGGCAAATGGCTGTTTAAATGAGGCAACTTTGATTGATGGCCTCTTTATTAGGTAATATGAAATACAAGAGTGAGCGGTGTAGCAGGGTGCACAAAATAACAAAGCAACATAAAGCGCTGCCATGGTGCGTTTGAACCCAGAGGCCCTGAGCAGCGTAATCGTGAAATGAGTCTGAGAATGGCAAAACGAGGCAAAATTGAGACATTATTTATGACTATGACAAGTTTGAAATGTGGCGGTGCCGCATTGGAACCCATGAGGCGCCGGAGCCTCGGGGGTCCAATCAACTGCACTGTCTGCAGTGCACCTACTGCGGCCTTCAATGCTTAGATAAGAGCTTCATGAAGCCAAGTGACAGCTTTGTTATTCAGATAGTGGAGCCCGTTTGTGAGCGCAGCGTTTTTGTCTTTCTCTCAAAGTGACTCAGTGTTGCTCTGAAGCAGCACAATTAGGATTACAAGGACATTGGAGACATCCCTTTCACTCCATCTACCTCTCTTCTGCCTTCTCATACACATGCTCTCGATGGGTCTTCTTTTGTTCTCTGCCTCTGCACATGCATGTAGAGGGCGCACAAAATAGCAGGGACGTTTACTCTTTTCTTGCTGAGGGAATCCAGGTAAAAGCCATTGTGACTTACTGATTTCAGTCATTAAATCCAGTCATAGAGGAGATTTGGATGAAAGAAGGGGTTTTAAGCTTTGAGAGAGCTGAGATGTGGATCGTGCACAACAGGTTGTAACTCAATTTCAGGAAAATGCTCCTCATATTTTGTACATTCAGTGTAAACATAAAAAACTTGTGAAAGATTCCTGTTGCTATTTATTGTGTAACTTATGTGAGTGAGTGACTGATAAAAGTATAGATGATTTTGAGAGGTTGTCACAATACAAATATGCACAAAAGCATTTTTGAAAGACGCCCTCCAGGCACTGATTAAACCCCTGAAAACAAGAACACACACTAAAAAAATGAACCAACCAATATTGTTCATCACTATTACATATTTTGCATTTTTCCATGAAAAATCATCACTTCATGCCTTAAAATGGCTTAGATATATCTCTACACTTGACCTTCATTTAGAGTGTGTGCATCTATGCAAATTGCTCCCACCCAGCCTCTCACTTGCTTGCACACCTGCTCATAAGTTGTATTTGTGAATATATCCATGATTTTTTTTCCCCCAGCAAATTTCCTAGTTAGGCTAATTAATGTTCATATGAAGCAACCATTTCAAGTTGGCCTTGTTGATTTTTTGAAAATAAAACACTCAAGCGACTGGTGGGGCTGGTGGTAATGATATGGAAAGTGCCACCTCGTTGGCTGATGGGACTGCTTTCTAAAGTTTTTGACGTCATAAATTTGGCCCGTCTGAATCAGGATTTTTTGGAACACTGCAGTTCTAAAGTGGAAAAAACAAGATTTTAACATTGCATGTGACACTAAACGACTTGATAAAATGGAGATGTTTTTTTAACAGCGTGCATTTTGCCTTTCAACAACACCCTGCTTCACACTCAAACAGCGACACACATTCATGCACAACACAACCACGATTTTCTGCTGCTGGCCGCCCAGCAGCTCCACTGGAGCCACTGGGGGTTAGTGCCTCGCTGAAGGGCACCTTGACAGCAGTTGTTGAGGAAAAGCACAGGGAAAAAGTTTCCCATTCACTTTTCCCAGCCAGATTTTCGCAGCTTCTCCAGGATTTGCACCAGAAACCTTCCATAATTCAGGGAAAAGTCTAAACAAATAAAAAAAGAGAAATCTATTGGTACATGTGAGAGTTTTCTATATATGATTGATGATTTAGCCAGCCCAACAGAGTCTACTTGCGATCTCTGTTTCTGAGTCCATTCCTCCCTGTCTGTCTCTATCTCTAGCTCTCTCTCTTTTTTTCTTTTTCGCACTCTGTCTCTTCTCCCTGCATCCCTTTCATCCTGACCAGTGCATTTTGGCCTCAGCTCTGAACCTGTTTGCTTGAGGACCGTTGGATTGACAGTTTTGGGGCAGGGCTGCACTACGCGGCCCTTTATTCCTCTGGCTGCTGTTACAGAGCACAGCGGTTTCGCCTCTAATTTGGGGCCTTGATTCATGGTAGTGCAGCTCATATTAGACCTCTGACAGATGCCTGGCACCAGTGTTTCCTGTAGGATCAATTTTGTAAATGCAGGACGTTGGGAATCATTTTAGTTCTGAGACCCGTGTTTGCCCTGTGCCCCTTCCAGGTCAGCATGAAACCCATGAGTTCACGCGTCCGTGATATGCCATCATATCCCTCTCCTTCTCTGTTGGTAGGACTGCATAGCGCTCATTCCTCTGCCTTTTCCTCTTTCAGTATCGTGCGTCCATCCTCACCCGTATACCTGAGTATTAAGCTGCTGGGCTTCTCTCCTCTCCAGGTGGTGGTGAAAACCCGTACGGAGTACCAGACAGAGAAGAAGAGGCTGAAGGTTCCCAAGGTGGAGGAGTTCACCATCAGCTTTACTGATGGAGTGTCTGAGAGACTTAAGGTAAGGGCATCAACTGATCAATGAATGGCTTTCCCACAGTGCAAAGTGTTTTGTTTGATGAATTCATAATTCATGGACACTGGTGACTGAATAGATAAAAGAATAATGGCTTGCTAAATAACCTTCCAAGGACCTGAAAGTCTCAGTATCTAAACAGTCTGAGCTGCTGTTTGGTAATTGCTGCATGTGGTTTGGGGGTCATTTTTGTCATTGTGGCTCTAATTATACTCTAGTTATCTGACTTTACCCCCCTTTGGCTTACCAAATCGTAACAATGTGACCAGGTTTGGCTGCCAGTTTAAATCAGAAATGCACCTGTAATTGACTCAGACAGATCGCTAAGTAAATGCTCCGGGCATACAGATGCAAGCAGAGGTGGACACACAAACAACTGGAAGCACTGGTAATAATAGAATCGTCCTGTGCAGACATAAATAGTACGCACACATATGGACAATCATGCACAAGCACACACACTTTCCTGGCAAGCGTAGGAGAGGGACCTCAGCAGTGTGTGTGTGTGTGTGTGTGTGTGTGTGTGTGTGTGTGTGTGTGTGTGAGTATGTGAATCACAGAGTCACCATTCCAAAAACATCTACTTCATCCAGGCACTGTCTGTTCTGTTCTTCCGTCGTCATTATTGGAGACCAAATAGAACTCATGTTGTCATGGTAGCAAAGAAAACCTCCTTCCATGGCAACCCTGACAGAGTTAGAGAGAGAGAGAGAGAGAGGATGCATGTGATGTTGAGTGTGCGTGTGTGTGTGTGTGTGTGTGTGTGAGAGTGGGTGTGCAAATGAGAGGTGCAGTGGTGGCATTAAAGGTCACTTAAAGCAGACGAGAACAGAATTAGATATTTGACACCAAAAGTGGCTGTGAAGTCTGTCTTGAAGAGACAGGTCAGTTATTACACAGACACGCACACACACACACACACACACTACTGACACGCTATTATACTGAGATGGAGAGTCAGATCCCCAGTGCTTGCTGCCAGGGCGGAGTTGAAAAACAGCATCATGCCGGCCTCTTCTGGCAGTCTACCACTTGGAGATGAGCCGCTGTGTTTTCAAAAAAAAAAAAAAAAAAAAAAAAATACAATAGGAAAAGTCAGCAAGAGTAGAAAAGCAGCACAGGAGACCTTTATGTAGACAAAATATCAGAGCATCTGCTTTCCTGATGCAAGAGACAGACCAAGTGAACCCATGTGAGACTTGTGGTCTCTTATTGATTTCACATGTATTCATAAACAGGATATAAAAGACAGGAAATACATCAAACACGGATGGGTTCATTTGGAAAAAACAGATATTTCCAGTTGTATTCATTTCTATAAACTGTGTGCTTATTTCCAGATCATATAAATCAAGAACATCATTCTTTTAGGCTGATACAGTGTTGGCTTTTGCGACAAAAGTTTGGAATCAGATTTTCATGTGAAGCTTTACATGCAACAGTCATTTGTTCTCTTTGAATAATAGTATTGAAGTATAGTCAATCTTCTTCTCAGCATTTGAAACAAAAATTAAGAGGACAGAGGAGAAGGAGTGCATTGATTGAAACCCAAGAGCTGACCCCTTATCTGAATCCAGAAGTCGCTTTGAATGCTGCAATAATAAATTAATCTGGAACAGCTTATCTTTGATTCATTTGTTTGTACGGAGCGGAGGATTTTTGATCATGGGAAAACTGTTTTTTGTTTTTTTGTGTCTTTGTGTCTCTGTGTGTGTGTGTGTGTTAGCCTATTTCAGCTTCTAATACGCTTTGCAGTTTTGGGGGCAGCGCGGATGGGTAACACTTCCAGCGACGGGCAACAAAGTGGGACACGGCATCGGAAATCTATTTAAATATTTCCATGAAACAACATGTTCTTGTGTAATTAAAGCAGCCGTGCCGAGCCAACTTGCTGTCGCTCGTCGGAGTTGTCCAAATCGTCGCCCTGTGTGTCACAGCCTGCAGCAGTTGTGTGTAGTTTGGCGTGCTATCAGCTTTTGTTAGGTGGAAATGCATGTCAGCTCGTGTGATTTGTGCTATGTTGCTTGGCTTTGGGTGCTCAACTGAACCGCTTGCTGTGCTTGACTGACAGAGCTGATTCTGCAGGCACACATGCATGTCTGCACACACACACACACACACACACACACACACACAGAGGGAGAGAGAGAGAGAGAGCGCTGTGTGGCGCAGTGTCGAGCAAACATTTCTGGATGAAAAGCTTGCACATCTCTTCTCTCCTCAAAGCTTTGCAGATTGTGTTGATGGATGAAGCGCTCAGAGTGTAAAATGCTCTCTAATCTGCCCTCCCTCGCTGCCTTGCTCCCTGCTCACCTCCCTTCACCCTCCACCCTTTTCTCCGTCTCTCCATCCCTCCCTGTCTCTCTATTCTCCCCCCCTCCCCCCTTGCCTTTTTCGCTTACCACATCGGTTCCCTTTTTCAAGTGCCTTACTTTGAAGTGCAGTGCAACACAGTTTTAATTTCATTTATGACATTAACACATCACATTGTAAGCATTTAGCTCATGCTCTCATTCAGGGTGATGTAAGTCGAGTGCAAGAGGACAATAAACCCCAACTTCTACCACATCAACATAACAAACAATAAGGAGCATAAGGGGTGCAGGGGTGAACGTCACCGCGCCCTGGCTATATTTGCATGAATGTGGAATTGCCGTTCAAGATAGCAGTGCTAGGGTTTAAACTTCAAAATAAGAGCCAAGGAAAAGTGGAGAAAGGATGTGGAAAAGCAAGTTATGTGGAATTTCAAATGTGCAGTTACAAGTCATCCTTATTTTGGGTCTTATTTGTAAAGGCAATCAAGGGGGGAGGAGGGCGTGAGAGCAGATACATCTGATGATGTTTTCTCACCAATCCCTTTCTACCAAGCTCCCTGCTGCTCCCCCTGACATCCCCTCCTCCCTCTCTCCCTGTCTCTCCATCCATCCCTTCATCCCTCCCTGTATCTCAAAGATTTCTCCCATCAGAGCAGAGTCTGTGTGCCAATGCTAACACACCCCTCCCATTTCCTTTCCCTCCCTCTCCCCTTGCTCTTCATCTCTCTCTCTCTCTCCCTCTCTGTCTTTCTGATTACTCCCAGAAGACCTGAGCGCCATGCAGTCTATTCCTTGTACTTGTTTTGTTGTACCACTGAATCGAGCGGGGCATGTTCCCCCCCCCCTCATTACCTAGCTAAAACAAAGACAGACTACATGCTCCTGTGTCTCGCTGCATGTCACGAAGTAGAGCAGGCTACATGATTTAAAAAAAACAAAAAACAAAAACAAAAACAAGAAAGAAAAAAAAAACACCCTGGAGATTTCAGGAGACTCAGGAGGGAGACATGATGAGCCGTATAGTTAGAAAAGTGTCAAGAAAGACAGCCGATGGCTTAAAGGAAGAATGAAGAATGAGAAGGATTTTCCTAAAAAAACAAAACAAAACAAAACAATTTAGTCTTATTCAAAAATAATCCCTCTCAATCATCCCCTATGTGCCACTAGAAGTGTGTGGTGGTGTGTGTGTATGTGCAGGGCCCCTCTGCCTGGATTTTCGATTTCTTTCTTCTGGGCGTCGGCCTTTTGGCAATGGGTGTGTTGCTCCCAGCCAATAACAGTGTGCAGTGCAAGATCGATATCATGACATCCAATAGGAAGCTATGAAAATCACAGATGCTGGCCACAGAAATAAGGAAATATAGCGAGGCAAGCGGACAAAGCTTGTTCCACAACTCTGGGGTTGGCGAGCACTGAGGGAGAGGATGAGGATGAAGAGTGGTGTTGGCCCTAGACAGGTAGGTGCTGGTGGGCCAAATTTTTGTTCTAGGATGGGGATATTACATTTTTGGCGGCCATTTCGTTCCGTCGCCATTCTAGCTGGCAGCCGAGCCAGGGAGGAGGGGCCAGCTTCCAATGTTGTGTTTACAAACCACAGCCGACAAATCCTGCTGATTCTGCCTTTGAAGAATTGGGAACAGTGGGGGAACATTCCGGGTTGAAACCTAGGGCACAACTTTGGTTGCACACCGTCTGTTCTCCTTCTCAAATGCCATGAAAACTATGTGACAGAGTGAGGACGCTGGGGAGAGGAGAGCAGAAGGATTTGATTGTTGCAGTGGGGTGGCAATGGAGAGCTGGAGGAGTGGAGCCTTGATGAAGGCAGGATTGGACGGCCAGCTCTAATTCGTGTTGCCCCGCTAGGCGGCTGGCTGGCTCAGTAAAACATGGTGTATTTGGCCGTCTCTCTCTCTCTCATGCCACACATACACAGAGATGCACACACACACACACACACACACTTCAAACCCACACACAGGCACCCACTCCAACAGACGCACAAGCGCTCACAACAAATGCCAGCACAAACCCTATCCACACACATACGCGTAGTGAAACGTACACACACACACACACACACACACACGCATACACCCACCACATGACAGCGTGGCGGCTGCCAACTGGAACACGCACAGCGCCAGCAGCAGTTAGGAGCCCGGCGCAGGTACCAATGGGAGAGGCAGCTCTCGTCCAAAACAATTATCCCATTATTACCTCCACTTCGACTTCTGATAAAAGCTTTGCTGCAACCTGCCGCCTCCACAGAAGACCCTCACTGTTTTGTCAGGTTGGAGCTAATTATTGCTCTGGTTGGAACCGTGCACAGCCTCCTGTTCACTGTATTGTTCGCTGTTATATGGATGACTAACGGCACATCGATTGTAGCGAATGTTTATACCCGCTTTCTCCTCTCGGATACACACCCACACCGGCACGCCGTTATGCATACACACACACACACACACTGTCACACAACTTTCCAAGGAAACAATAGGAGAACTATTGATTTACCTTCAGCTGTAGGTTTATACTCTGTGCGCTGCGTGCTGTTGTGGAGTGAGGGAGGGAGGACACAGCAGGGACGCAGGAATTGAAATAGTGCGAGAGCAAGAGGTTGATGCTTTTTTTTTTTTTTTTTTTTTCGGTGTTTCCGCCGGCGCAACAGCATCAGATCTCCTCCGCTACACTGAGAGTGCAGTTGTTATGAAAACAGAGATGGTAATGTGTTTGTACATGGGGGCTGTAGCAGTTCCCACTGGGGTCAGCCACATAAAAATATGTCTTCATAAAACGTATTTTATATATATATATATATATATTTATATATATATATACACTGAGTAATACACTGACAGTCCCGGTAGCACTTTGGATAACTCGCTGCTTTTCATGTTGGCTCTTTTAAAGATTTCAAACTTGTCGAGAACTTTTTGCAGTTGATCGACTTTTTTCACCGTCTGACTCATGTTTGGGCTCATGCTTTAGTGAGAGATGTTTGTTAGAAGAGAATCAGTCAAATGAAGACTTTCAACACCCCTGTCTTAACAAAGAAGGGGGTGTTGAAAAGATTTATGCACATCAATCAACCCAGGATCTTGTGCACAATCCTCACCTTCATTGTCTCAGAGCTGAAAAACCCTTTTCTTGCTTGTCTGCTTTTCTTCATCTTCATCTCCTCCTTTGTGATCAGCACAGATTTAATAAGAAAGATTAAAGAGGGATAATCACTTTTACTCCGTTTTTCTCATTAATGCACTTCTTGAAAGACTTCAGAATTCAGACAAAACATTGAGCGCAAACCTTTGCCCAGATATGAAACTCAAAGCATCAAACACATTTTATTAATGGGGAAAATATATGGCGTTTTCACAAAAACATCACTGTCACAGCCTTTTTTGGTTGCTTAAGTTCCTTGTTCGTTTGTTTTGTCTTTTTTCTTTTCTTTTCTCTTTATTGATTTTCTAATTTTCGGGTCACTTCTTATTAAGTTGCTCATTGCCTTTTTTTTCCTCGTGTTTTTGAAAGAAATCAAGCCAATTCACTCAGATTTCAGATTTCAAAGGGCTAAAGGCTTGTCAAGGCTTTTAAACGCTAGAACTATGATGGCAGTCCAGGTTTCTCTCTGAAATGAGACTGGATCCACTGAATCCTGCTGTGGCTCTCTAACCAAAACAGATTATTTTGGTAGCAAAAAGCTAACACTGTGACCGGGTTTGCCTGATAAATTTGTGACTAAAATCATTCTAGCATGAAACTGACAATAAAAAAAAGATGAACAAAAAAAGATTTTTTTTTCTGTTTAATTATATACAAACAAATCTTCTAATGTAATAGGCTTTTATTTTGAAGGAACCAGGAAAACCCCATTCATTTCACCCATAGAATACTGACCGATCAGAGACAAATGACAAATGCCTTGCCCAAAGGCAGCTCGAAAAGTAAATGTTTAGGCTCCAGAGGTGAGATTTTTCAACCTGGCACCCCCTCTGTCCCCTTCCCCTGCTCTCACCTCCGTCAGTCCTTCGTCCTTGCTGCATTGTTCCTGTCCTTCACCTCCTCCTCCTCTCATCGCTGCTCCAGCTTTCGCTCTCTTTTGCCACCTCGCTGCTCCCTTCACCCCCCTCCTCTGTCCTCTCCCTCCATCTTCTCATAACAAGCCAACAATCAGCGGCAGCTTGCTCGTAGTCTGTCATCAAACACTGTGGGAAGCATTTTCAAAGAGTTTTAAGCTTATTCACACACACACATACACACACACGCAAATGTACACACTGCTTCTATTGTAATAGTGCCAGCTTGTATTGGCAGATATTCACAGACATCTTATTCTTAAACATTGGCTTCTGTTTAAATGAGCTAGTCAGATGTGTTTTCCAGATACTAGAGCCTTGGCACACACACACACACACACACACACACACACACAAACACACACACAAGCAGATGCACACACAGACGTTCACACACACAGGGTCAAGGGTCAGTGTTGCTGGCTGTCATTGTTAAATGATGAATCAGTTTAAGCCATTGTGTTCAGCACAAGCCTCAGCTGGATTTGTCTTTTTCATGTAAGGAGGAACACGAGTTATCAGAGTGAACAGGCAGGAAGAGGATGCAGTTGACACACAGAATCTTTGTAAATCAGAGTGGCACACGGCTGGACGGTGCTGCACGCCTCTCTTTACGCTCCACTGAAGCACAAACACAGTCCTGGTCAGGTCGGGCTGCTGTCTCAGAGCCCTCAAAGACGACCCTTGTCTCAGTCGTTTGTCACTGCAAAGAGGCCCCTTGTGTCAGCTGCCATATGGGACACTCAGACAGACAAGGCCGTTGGACAGACACACACACGTCAAGGCTGCGGACACAGCGACGGACAGAGAGACACACACTGCCGCTGTGTGAGGGATATCTGGTATGAAACAGATGGCTCCTGTTCTGCTCTACTTCTTGTCTCAGATCCCGGATCAAGCAGCACCTCAAAGGAGAGCACATTTCAATCACTGTCTCCCTATCAATATCAGCAGAAGTGAATACATATATATATATATATATATATATATATATATATATATATACATCACCTCTCCCCCTTTTTGAAATACAGGAATCACTTGATTGAATTACATTCTAACTGCATGTCCTATCTTATCTCAAATGTCAGAGGAAAGGAAAATCCAATTTCCCTCTATTGGTTAAAAAAAACAACAAAACAAAACAAAAAACTAAATCCATCTTGATTTTCCCATCTTAGATTGAACATCCTGTCTCATTTTTATACAAGGTCGTCCTGGCTGCTGCAGCCAAGCTCATTGTTGGACCATGTATCGCTGTTGTCTCAGGCTTGCCAAGAATGAAAAAAAAAAAAAAAGGGTTTTCTGAGCATGATCAGTGACTGACAAGCAGAGTCCAGGTTATCTGGCATTTGAGTAAAGCTCAAACAGGAGCATTAAATCTCTTGGCAGACTTATCCACTCACAGCTTGTTTAAAGGTCATTTATTAGTCATTTTTTCTGATTTTATTTTCAGCTATGCTGTGGTCCACGATTTTTTTTTTTTTTTTTGTGATGTTACGCAAAAAATGCCCTGTAATTTATTTTTAAGAGTATTTATGAAGAAATTTTAAAATAAGTCTATAGGACAGTTATGTCACCATACTGGACTCACCATACTGGCCGGCAACACCAGTTTGAACCCATCATTTCAAACGACTGGATGAATTTAGAGATTATCTACCAAATAAAGTCTGGCTTAAGTGATGATGCACTGACTGCACAGGCTTGAATCTAACTTTGGATGGATGGGTGGATTTGGGGGGAAAAGTGTAACAAAAAAGTAAAAACGTCCAAAAATATCAGTCACAGGAATCCAAAAAATTAAAGAGCAACTAATCCCCAAAGCCAAATGTTTGTGAAGCCTGACCTCTAATGGTGAAAGGTACCTGCCACCAAAGACCAGGCACCTTACTTTTCACCCATTGAGATTGAACAGGACATTCCCATTCCAATCAAATCATTGAGGATTTTACGGACTTTACAGAGGACGAACTTTACGGATGGATTTTACATTGGACTTTACGACCCCACTGATGTGTGTGTTGCCATAACAATTAACAACAATCACTATTTTCTTTTGAGCTGGTCAAATGACCAAACAGTTCAATTTCCATTCTATATCTTTTAAATTTCTATGTTTCCACCATTTGAGGTTGGGCCACACAGATATTTGGTTTTGGGGTTTAGGTACTCTTTAATTGCCTTAACTGGGCTGCTTTAAATTACTTCATGCATTTTTTTCATAATTAACCCTCCTGTTATCTTAGGGGTCAATTTGACCCAATTCAGTGTTTAACAACTCTAAATACACGATTAACTTATATTCTTGGCTTTTCCTAATTTAGTGGGGACAAGTGGGTAAAAATGAAATTAACATTTATTTTCAATGTCCTGAACACATTTTGTAGCTGTAGGTGTTTCTAGGCTTTACATACATTTGCTTTAGCTGATTTGGATGACACTGAGGAGCTATAACATGCCATTTATAATCATCCAAAGAAAATTGACTTGTCTCAAATTTTTTTAGAGCCCTCACCTAACATCAGCACACCTGTAGTAGCACCACAACCACTGATAGTTAATGTGACATTTGGGGGAGATAAACCTGATTTCCACAAGAACTTAGGTTATGTTTTATGTAAGGGGCTATTTAGATAGTCAACAAGACACATAAACTTGGGTAACAATTTTTATTATAATGCTTTTCATGAGGTTTAAGATACTGGAGTTGGTAAATCTGAAGCGAACAGGAGGGTTCAACGAATTTAGAGCCAACAATAAGTTTTGCATAGTATCATGGTCATTATATTTGCATAGCACTTTTCAAAGGCGAAGTTTACAAAGTTGTTCATAAGTAAAGCAAACAAAAGATAAAGAAACAAGAAAAGGAGAAGATAGTGAAGATGCACTGATATATAAAGTAGGCAGTGGGACAAGGGATCCATTATGAGGTTTATTCATCATCCAGTCACACCATCAAATCAAAATCTGTAGTTGTGTTGAGAGAGAAAAAAAGTTACAAATAATCTGAAATGAACGACCGATTATTCATTAGCTTCCCCACCATGGAGATGATTAGAATGTGTACTTGATTAATTTCCTCAGGGAAATCGAAAGTCTAAGTCAAACGCACTAAATACAGAAAATATGAGGATATGAGGAATTCAAGGCAGATAAGAGTCTCTGAAAGCACAAATACCTGCCGCATCTAAAACGCTCAACGGCGCACGCTGCGTTCAAGGCCACTCAGCTGTGTGCAGAGGCTGAGAGCCGGCGAGATAAAAACAGAAACATAATAGAAAGAACAGAGCAGGCTTTGACGTTTTCAAGTTGGAAGAGATAGAGAGAAGAGAGATAGCGAGCGGCCATTGTGCTTCCTGTCCTTCTCCGCGCTCTTGTTGTTCTGACAAGGTGAGCCATGGGAGCAATTACAGGCAGACAGTCGGGCTGCGGAGGGCCAGTCTGACCAGCCACTTCTCTCCTCCCCATCATTGTCTCTCTTTCTGGTGTCGCTCCTCTGCCATCTCTCTCTGCCACCGTCTGAACTATATATCCATCTTTTTTTTTTTTCTTTTTTAAAATTTCTATCACAAGTGCAGCCTACTTACCTTCTTTCGGAAAGTTACTAAAGCAAAATCTGACGACTTTCTTACAGATATTATTGTGGTCTCCGAATTTTGTTTTTATTTTTTTGCCTTTTGCAGTTGCTGATTTTACATTTTGGTTTTGTGTTTTCATTGTAGGGTTGTAGAGTTATTTCACCTGTTTACTGATCTTTACATTCGGCTTGTTTCAGTCTTTTTGTGTTGCTGATGGAGTGTGATTTTAATTACCGCTTGTTTTTATCGTTGCTGTTTTTGCGTGGGCCACAGGAAGATTGGCGGCCACTGTCTGAGACGTAATGGGGATCCAAATAAAGAATAAAGAATAGAGAATAAATGTGGGAAATACACTGTGCGCAGGTATTATACACGGTGTCCACAAAGTGTCTTTACAATTTACAAAATCTATGACAAAAGCAATTGATGAGATATGTTAATCAGATTTGTTCTATGCACTCAGTGGTTATCAACGTTTTTTAATCACATTGCATTTGTGTATTTCAGGTACACTGTTGATGAAATAGATTCTGT
>NC_043993.1:10844184-10961684 GCF_902150065.1 Myripristis murdjan | reverse complement strand
TGAAGACATGGACTGGATCTGCTACTCGGTCTTGGGGAACTGGAATTGGGACTGCAGCTACACGGGCTCTGAAATGGGACTGAAGCATAACACGGGCTTGGGGAACAGGGGCTGAAACAGCAGCGATGCATGCTAATGGGGGCCTTCTGAAGTTCAGGGGACTGCTGCAGTATAGGCACTGGGGTCACAGTCTGCTGGGGCTGGTAGCTAGCATACTGGTGGCTAGCATGCTACTGGCTAACATGCTGCAGCTGAAGCACTGAGGACGGCTTGCCAGGCGCTGGAGGCTGGCCGGAGCTGACAGGATGGGTTCTAGCACACTCAGAAATCTGCCAGTGAGCCGCTATCATGCAGCAAGTTAGTTGATAAGCCCCACCCCCGTTTCCCCTTCTGAGGATCAATAACGTAATCTACCTACCTATCTGTCTGTCAGTCTGTCTGTCTATCTAATGTTTAACTCTAGGTATTTCTGTTGTCTATTGTTCCGTTACTGTAGGGTTTATTGAGCTGAATCAAAAAGAAAAGAAAAATCATTTCCAAATGCAGTTTCCAACAGAGAATCATGATTTGACTTGAATCTCTGACTTGAAAAGCTCACGCCCCCGGACAACATCATTCCTGAGAGAAAAACACATGTACTCCTCTCCAATTCATGCAGAGATCATCCCTCTTTGAGCTCCGCCACACAAGCTGCAGGACCCAAAGTCCTCACTTTGTTCCTGCAGATCAGCCAAATGGCCAATTTGGCCTGGCCCAACACAAAATTCAGCCTCTCACTTCCTGGCCTTTTATGCACAGAATGAACCACGAATGTCTCACAGAGCAGTCAAAACACATTTAGGTGCAAGAACACATGGATTGTATTTTTTCACTGTGCATGAAAGATTAGAGATTGGAGTTGGTTTTTATCACTGGTTTGAGTTCCCTCTGTGTATATTGTTGGTGATAAATGCTTTTCTCCAAGTGCTACTACATTTTCATACACACTAGTCTTGGGAGTACAGGTGTCAGATTTACTTTACAGAACTCAGTAACTCCATACACCCAGTGATACACAAATGACTCATGCATTTCCCAGGGACGCAGCGATATCTGTTACTCATTCTGCTGTTGTTGCCCTGTTGTTTTATAACTCACATCCAAATAGATTTTCATTTATTATTAATATGAACATCTCTGTTCCACACTGCAAATACTGCAAACCAAGATTGTAATCACTGCTGTCATCCAATGACACGTCCTGGAGTTGGAAACATGGATATCTAGTTAGGACATTAGTGGATGCTAAAACATTTTCAGTGTTCAAAATCTTAAATAGATGCAAGACAATAACAGTCAAGGGTTATTTTATTGTTTTTTGCCCACGCTAAAAGTTTTTGCCTACATGAAAGGGTTTAGTAAATTGACTGGTTTTGTTTTGTTTTACACCCAAATGACCTTGGTGTTATGGAAAGGCTTACTGTTGAATCACATAACTCCCCCCCACATATGCAGAAAAGCAGGATGGGTACTGTGTAAGTATCTGCTAAGCCTGTGTTCATGTTCTCTTGTTGTGGTGGAGATGTAAAAAAAAAAAAAAAAAAAAAAGCTTGCTGACATGACTAGGCTAAAGCACACAATCCTTTTTTTTTTTTTTTTTTTTTAGCTTTGAGAGAGAGGTGTGTACATAAATCTCAACAGGACTATCCAAGATCAGAGAAATAGCACGCAAATGCTTTCTCAGGTTGGACTTTCGTCACTTAAGCTGTTTTTGTTTCCATTTGAGATGCAATGCGTCTCAGCATCTCAGTGTTTGTACTTAGTTGCCACAGTACTGAAACTGTGCTTACCTCAACCGGATAGTCAGTCCCTCAGAGACCCATTCCCCCAGCACATCTCCTTGGCATCCCTCTGCCCTGTCTGAGATACTCTGCAGTGAGGAAGGCTCGCAGCGAGAGCCCTGGCTCCCTAAAGGGTCTCCGCTTTGAGAGTTGTATTTTTTCCAGTGACTATAAAAACAAAAGTGAACTTTGCTCTGGGATTCTTTTGGGGGAAAGACGCCACACATGCAACACCTGGAAAACTAATGAAGAAACGGTTTTCTCCTCAAATACAGCAAAAATTGTTCTGTTGTTTCTCCTCCTGCTAGCAATATTAATTCAGGAAAGCAAACACAAAAACGTATCTGTTGAAGAGTACCACTGACCTCGCAACTAACTTATCAGGAATCTGTGAATGTTTAAAAATGCATCTCTCTCTCCTTCCATGGGACTGCAATCTGCTGTCTTGTCCCAAGGCCACTGCGTATTTATCCAAACTGCTTTGGTCATCATTTTCAAACGATCAGCAAACAGCCTTAAAGGGATGAAACAATATTCCATTTATATTTTTAAGCATTTAGCTAATGCCCTTATTCGTAAGTTGCACATTTATACTTACAATGACTGAGTCGGTAGGTGCTTAATGGCTTTTGGTGGAACCACATTTTTTCCGTAGGGACCAAACCTGTGACCTTTTAGTTATCGGATGGCATTTCCAACCTCTAGCCCAGTAGATCCCAACTGGCCCAGCCTCAGGGTCTGCTTTTGTCCGTGGTCATTAAGCCACGGTCCACACATTGGCTAATTTCAGAGCCATTCAGTTTTACCTCACAAAGTGAAAAATGGGGTAATCCATGCACAAAATAGCAAGAAAAGCACAGTGAAGGCTTATAACCCAATGAAATAAAATAAAGAGTCGCTACAGATTAATCCAATCCTCCAAAACTCAACAGCAATAATACTTCAATGTAAGCCTAATAACAACAACAGCACATTAAAATACTTGTGTTTGGCCATGTTTTAGAGCAAACTAAACAGCTAGATGGTGTCCCTATGGTCCAGCAACAAGCCTGTCAGGCAATTAATTTCAAATCATCAAAAAAAAAAAAAAATATGCCTTAAGAGGAAATGTAAATGTAATATAATCTTATGATTTTATTACATTTACATTGATTATGTGTTAAGCTGATGCTCGATTCACACACAATGAGCAAGGGCTTAATGTCTCAGTCAAAGATGCTTCGGCAGGACGCATGGCGATTTGATGGACACACACTGGCTTTTGCCGGGATCTTTCATCTTCTTGCTTCTTTTTCGTTTCTCTACACACGTGCCCACCCTCGCACCAAACTCATTAATCCCTAAACATCAGCAAACTGTCCTTAAGGGATATGAGATTATTACATCCAAGATAAAAAGTGTTTGATATAAACCTCTTCTCATTTTGTATTAATAACCCTTTTTAATACATTAAGGGGCTCGACATATCTGACTAGTGCAGCACAAGAGGACAGTAAATCTCCTTTTGTGCTGTGCCAAATTCACCATTACAAGGGAGCAGAAAATAATCCGTGAAAAAAGGACGGAATTGAGTTCCGTTTGTGGCGGTATTGAGAGGGTGTCAGCAGGGTAATAGGAAGATGAGTGAAAAATAGTTGTTTATGCTTCCTTCAGTGGTCTATTGATTGATGCATCATCTGATCTCCCATTGTGTTAGCTCTCTGTCTGCCTGCCTGTCGGCCTGTCTCTCTCTCTCTCTCTCTCTCTCTTTCTGCCACCTGGCTCCAAGAGAGGAAGAGATTCTCCATCTGCCCCTGGATCTCCATCATTCTGTCTCTCCCTGGCTTTCGCTCAGCGCTTTATTGTCTCTGTCATCTCCTCCTTTTTTCTCACTTTGCTCTCTCTCTCTCTGTCACTTGGTTATCTGTTTTTATCAGCATCATTTTTCTCCCACATCCCTCCCCTGACCCACACCCACCTTCCGTCTCTTGTCTCTTTCCTTCTCTCTCTCTATCTCACACACATACACACACACACACACATACACATTACACACACACACATACACTCTCTCTGTTCTTAGAGTGAATGTGAGGAGGTGTCTGCTCCCCATATGGCCTGTCAAGTTCCAGCAGTGAGAGTGGGTGGTGTGTGTTGCATTCTAACATAGCATGGCGAAACGAGAAAAAAAGAGAGAAATCATATGTCGAACGGTGGTAAAATAGGCTGTGAAGAAGCATATCCACTTTTGAAATTGCCTTTGAAATTATGATGCGCTGAACCACGCAGCCAGAAATGAGAGGATTTGCAGTGTTGTTTGCTAAATCAGACTTATCAATCACTTATTTTCCAGAAAGAATTAGTGTCACCGAAGAAAAAGGAGGTGGCGGCTGTATGTGTGCACAGTGCGTGTGATATGCGAGATGAGGGGAAGCATAATTGGTCGGATGCTGGAAATGTTTAATCCACAGTCACAGATGATATGAGCATAAAGAGATAGGAGACAGAGCACCAACGCTGCTGCATCTTTTATAATCTGGTTTGACTGTTTGTCTTTCACAGCGGCCAAAGGCTGGAACAGCCTGTTTAACTGACTGGCAACACTTCTAACAAGTATTTGCATCAAATCAATATATATTCCAATCAATGTAATATTTAAAGTCACTTTCGGCAGTTTTGTATGCTGGCAGCTTTAATAATTAGAAATTTAACCTGGCATCAGTAAGAAGCACACAGCTTGCTCATGTTTACTTACTTGCTTGGTGTATTATGCTTGATACCAAAGCGATGACAGAGAGAAAAGATCACATGTTGGTGAGTTGAGCTTTCTCAGGACTAAGTGCTCACTCACTGCAGTTCAGCAGATTCTTCATATTTAGCTTTTCATTTCTCACTTCCTGTGAGTGGATAAGTCCCAACAGCCAGAATGTTTTGTTTAGTTTAATTCATTTGACAATAAAAAATAAGACAAACACAATAAAAATGCGTCCAAGCCATCAAGGATAACACAGTAAAGTCAACAGGCTTGTTTCCTTTGTGGTCCGTAATGTTATAATAGCAAGATGGCGCAGACAGATGTCACAGCAGGCAGTTTCCTTAACACCAAACATTATAAACTGAAAACTGAAATGGTGAAAACAGGTTCAAGCAGCAATAAATCAGGTAAGACACACAACATGCTGCTGCAGCAAATTCAGATCTTTTCCTGTATTCCCAGATTATCCATGAGTCATGAAGCCTCGGCCACTTTGGTGGTCTGTTGCAGTTCTCAGTGTCTGGGATGTTGGGAAAGCTAAATAAGCAGTGCTAGGTGTGGTCTGATGTGCAGAGCAAACAGTGCGATTGTATGGGGTTTCAGTCAGTGGGAATGGGACTTTCTTCTTCATTACAGCCCCACTTTATGATTTACCTCAGTAAAATGGTCATATTTTTCCATTTCCACTCAAAATGCCTTGAACTATGTGGACAGAAAAATGCCATATCTTCTGGCCCTGGGCAGATTCAGAGAAATGATCATATTTAAAGGCCACTGAGTAGAGTCACCTGCCAGCGCTCCCAGTCCATCTAGTCTTTATCAATAGCGCCAGTCCTTGTTGAGGACATGTTGTACCCTCACCAAATTACACTGGGATACTGCACTGTACCTGCAGCCAACAGACATCATGTCTGTCAGTGGTGTTATCTGGGGCGGACAGCAAATAGGATGATGGCTGTGGTGGTGGTGATAGCTGTTGAGGATGGCATATGCTGGAGTGCTAATGACAGGCACAGCCAAACACACTGTATTAAACAGACAGCAGGATAACAGTGATGGGGAAAGATTATTCTATTCTATTCTATTCTATTCTGTTCTATTCTATTCTATTCTAGTGTGTGTCAGTGTGACCACAACCTTGCTTTGGGTTTATCTGTCATCAGATAACTAAGTAAGAGCATTATCTTGTCATAGAAAAATACAACATCGGGCCAATAGACACTGGCAGATGGAGTGCATGAGGAGTCTTTATTGTGTGAGTGCTAGCGTTATCCTTTACCTCCTAAGGTTTACTGGGGAGTTCAGGCAGATTATGAATAATGTAGAAAGGTCAGGAGAGATATTTAATGGATTTATATACTGCACGATTATAGCTATAGCAACAATAAATGTGGGTCAGAAGCTATCAGCTGCGTTAGACTGCGGGTGGATTTGCTCTGGCTTGACCTTTTGCCTCATTTGCTGTGTTAAATCAACAGTTGAAATATAATTTAAGGAACCAGATATTCTAAAATTATAAGAAATATTTTTATATGTGTAAAAGCAACTGAGAGAACATTTTATTTTCTTTGAATTTTTAAGTCATTTCTGATAGGCAGATTTGTTCATTAAAGTGATTTGTTTTGCTATCAGACAGCGCTGACAGTACTGCACCAAATATTATATCAAACATTTACATACACTGAAGAGCCTATACAGGCTTGCTGTGCTTTGCATGCCAGGGTTAATCCCACTAATCCATTTCCTGTATGTATGTTGCTCCTTTAAAACTCAGCACCAGTCAAGGTCCATGAAATAGATTTTACTGTATTACTGTCTGCCTGATAACTGATGATGATGTAGTTTCATTCAGTAATAAATCTGACTGTTTCAGAGTTTGACACGTAACTGAAGTGCATATGGAGATTTAAACATCCTTGCATTTCAGTTATGGAAGAGAGCAAATCTCTTAAGTCACAAGCGACTGCTGCTGTTTTATTTAGACGTGTCAACAAGTCTTAACCGCTCATTTCATGTTTCAACGTGTCTGCCCAACCGAGGCAAAGTTGCGACTCTACATGCACAAAACAGTTGCTGGTTGCTCCGTTTTATGAGGAGCTTTACAGTAATCCTCTTAATAAGCTGGTTCATGTACATCACTATTCAAAAAGGAGGTCACGGTGGGTCTTAATAAGTCATGCCATGTCTATTGCTGCTCCAAAAAGGGAGTCGCCGTGACTCCTAATGCATCCTTTAATATATTCCACTGTGATGTGCAAGATGTAATTTACCAAGAGTGTCAGCGGCAACCAAGACACAGTGTCGTGTCCCCCAGCTGACACCAAGTCAACAGTCACTTAGCCTGCGTCTCCGTGTCCACCCCCATGAGGCTGATGGAGACTAATGATCACACCATGTGTAATTGCTCTGACATCTTGCTGTGACAGATCATATAGAGAGCAGTAAATCGGGGAAGGCTTTAATGCTGTTCTCTGACGAGAGATGGAAACAGAAAATTGGAAATATTCTGCTGCCATGGAAGGCTCTTTTTATTTTTTTGCCTTGGTCAAAGGAGTAAAAATGTGACGTTTTGTGGCAACAAAACTGTTTTAGTGCACAGCTCTGGATTGTGAATAAAACAAAAATATGCACACAAATGCAGCTGCTGGCATATGCACATACCCCACGCATGCACGTAAACACACTCACTCACACGTATGCATGCAGGCAAGCATGCACCCACACCCAAGAGGCATTTGGAAGTTGGCAGACAATACCATTCTTAGACACAGCTATCCTTTGCACTTAATTTGCATAATTCTAATTAAATGCTCGTTCCGTAGTACCCAACCAGGGTGTCAAGTAGAAAGTGGGAGAAAACGAATTCTTTTATGTTAATCTGCTTTACTACGACATCGTCTAGCCTGCCAGGGAAATGCATATTTCATACCTCAAACTACACAGAGGACACAGACCTTTGTATTTGCATCAGTCTGCAGAACTAAATGTATTCCAGCATGTTAGATTAGACCTCCTTAAGCAATGATTAAGCATTTTTACACTGCAGAGCTACTTTGTATCTGTACCAGTGCTGTGCCATGCAATTCCTGATGACATTTCATAGTTACTTGTGAAAACTGACCATAACATTATAGTTCAGTTCAGTAAAATTTAGTCTTTGATTGGTTAGACATCAAGTCTGAGCGTGCTGAGAAGAGGAAAGTGAATAAATTGGGTTCTTCTTTCATTCCATTTTATTCCATTTTTTAAATGCATTTTTGTTTAGACCAACCACTGACTGACTTGATTAGCAGCACTTTAAACAAGACATGCTGCTGGCAGTGTCAGAAAATGCAGTTAGAGTCAGTTTATTATTGATCTGTTTGCCGCCTCCATATTTAATATAAAAAAAAAGAGCTTTTTCTTCTGTCTGTGCCTCTAAACAGCTGGAAATATTCAGTCAGAGGAGTAAAGGCTAATTGATTTCCATTCCAGACTTGAGTGCATTGAGAATAACGTACATCTGTTGCCAGCTACATTACTGATTGATTGACAACATTCCTTCCAAAAAAAAAAAAAAAAAGACATTTAGCAACTGAAAAATAAGACGCCTACACCTACAAAACAATTGGCATTCAAGCAGTACTCAGTATAGCTTAGTGTTGATAGTAGTAGCTGTCTTCCAATGCTTGATTACACACTTTCAAATGATATTATAATAAATTGTATTTTTAATGCACTTAACAGGACTTTTTTTTTCTTCTAACAAAATAGAAATATTGCCCATTCAAATGGAGACAGTTTATTCATCTACACAACAGGAGCTGGTGTCTTGGAGGATTACTTGAAGATTTTGTTCAAATTGAGACAAGTCTGCAGTAGCCTCAGTGTGCTTTCTGCTCTCTGTTTGGAAGTGTTGTGTTTTAATGGGAAAGGAGAGGAGATTTGTTTGTATGTACCGTAGCTGAACCATTCTTTAACCAAGGGAACTGATGAAAAACAGTGTTGTGCATGAATGTGATACAAAAAAAAGCTTGTTTACTGAATGTGCGCATGTTTTTAGTGAACAATGAACAGAATGTATTTGTTTGCAACTAATGAACATAAATGTGAGCTAACACACTGTTTTACGGCACCCGAGGCCAAGGGTTTACAGTAAGCAGCACGCAGTGTGGCTAGTGCAATGCACTGCTGAAGCCTGTCCATATGAATAACTTTTGTGAACAAATCAGATTCCAGTGGAAAAAAAAAAAAAAAGTCAGAACGTCAGCCACATTGGCATCAAATTTGTAAAGACACACTGAGCTGAGACATCTTTGGAAACATTTAAACAAGTGAATTCCCAAGAAGCTCACAACAAATCATTAACAAAGAGTAAAACCATGATAAGACTGATCTGTTTAGAGTTGTTGTGCTACATGAAACATATATACTCACATTGGGTTTTCATGGCTTTTACGTGAACTGTAGTACCTCTATAAACCGCTATAAATCATAGCACTTATATAGTAGTACACAGTAATTAATTTAGTTTGGGAAGTGGGCAGTGGCAGGGATTGGAAGCTGGAGATAATGGCAGATAATGAAAAAAGAACAACTCAGAGCAGCTCCTTTAAAAAAAAAAAAAAGAAAGAAAGAAATGAATGTGAACTAGTTCATTTCTGGGACTGTGAACTTAGTTGAATATTAAAAATTGCAAACGCTGAACGTGAACTGCTTCATTTTAATGAGTGAACTGAGCTCTGAGCTAGTTTGTGTGAAGTGTGAACTCGCACCACACTGATAAATATACTTTTGTGTCACTGGTGTCTTATATTTATCCAAACCAAGCAGCACTGTGTTGGTGGAATCAAGGTAGCTTTTAACAATGTCAAAACCTGAGTCATACATCATTTAACTCAACAGGAACACCTTGCCTTGAGGAGCTATTGACCTCAGTCAGCATTGTCTTTCCATTTATTATGACTGTGCGCACACACACACACTGACCAGAGTGTTTGTCCTCCCTCTAGGTGACCATTCTGATCATCCTGGCTCTGGCCTTCCTAGCCTGCATCGTGTTCCTGGTGGTTTATAAAGCCTTCACCTACGACCATGCCTGCCCAGATGGATTCATTTATAAGGTATGACCAAAGAGTGGCCTGTATTATATTTATAGGCAACGCAAGGTGAAGCAAGTTTATTTGTATAGCACATTTCACACACAAAGGAAATTCAGGCTGCTATGCATAAGGAAAGAATGCAATAAATATAAAATAGCATAAAACGAATAAACAGTTGTTGGAAGCAGTAGGTTGAACATTTAATAGAAGCAAATCTTAGATCTTCTGGAAGTTTGTTCCAACTATGTGTAGCATGATGCTGCTCCATATTGTTTTAACGAGGTGACTACAAGTTTCATATAAGAGACTTTTAAAGGGTATTGGAGATGGCACTCTGATTGGCTGATTGCATGTTATAGGCCTACCCAAACACACACCCACAATTAATTAACAGACCAAGTACAACCCTCTTGAACCATGTGCCTGGCACAACGACCGCAGCTTCCCGTAGCAATTTTTCTGTCAAAAAAATGCGTGGCAGTTATTCTTTTCCAATAAAAGACCACATTGTTGTGGGTTGTACCTTTCACAATCCACCTGTCCTGCACCTGGAGATAGTCAAGCTGGGCGGTGCAGTGAGTAGAAAGACGGTCTCTCAGTCAAATCAGCCAAGTTCAGTCCAGTATATGTGAAAAACATCCAATCCCTACCAGCTCCCGCGGTGCGGACCTTGACCACTGACCCCACTGTAAAAAGCGGAGGCAAGTGAAAAGAGTGTCCACCGGCTTTGGATTGAAAGCTTTCTCTGCCTTTCTTTGTCCCTCTTCTGCTGTGTCCCCCACCCCTGTCTAAATAAAGAATTAACATGCTGAGGCGAGTGGACAGCCCACTCTCCTCTGGAGGACAAAAAAAAAAGAAATAACCTGTCCTACTTTTACTTATTTTTAAGGTCATATCACATGGACAAGTTAATGAGGCATACGGACAGGCAATTTCATCGGTCATATCAATGATTCTGTCATTGCCAGTAAATTTGGTCTTTCTACGTGCAAAGAGAAACCAGAGAGATCCTCAAATGTCCCTATCTGTATCTCATATATTTTGATAATCTGCAAGTTAAATGTAAGCATCACTTACTTTTTGCCTTTGATTTGCCTCATCGACTTAGATAAATAACTCCTGCCTACATAACAGTAATCACCATATTATGATCACTGACTCTTAATCCATATGGCTGAAGGTAAATAAAAGCATAAAGTGCCTGTGCAGTCATCCATATCCAACACAATCTGTTGTCCAGATGCATCTCTTCATTGTGTTGCTGCTGAGTCTACGGTAGAGGGACCTGCACAGCCTGTGTTCTTGTCCTTTTCTTTCCTTTCCTTTCCTCACAATGCGCAGCGCTCATATGAGGCTAGTAACTTTCAGAGTGCTTTGTGAGAGGTCACCTTGGAGGTCTGTGTCTCTGGACAAATCTACTGTGTTAGGTGGAATAAATCTAGTTTTGGGCACACAGCCTCTACAGGAGCTCTGACTGCAGTTGGCAGAGAAGTATTATTAGCTCTCTCTCTCTCTCTCTCTCTCTCTCACACACACACACACACACACACACACTCACACACACACACACAGATGTGAACTCATACATTGGCACGTACATATAATAATACTCACATTATTAATATGGTCACTGTGTCCTCTTCTGTAAACTGTGTGACACTGGTAAACAAAAACCTGCAGATCTCCATGGAAAAGTGTTAATTCATTTGTTTTATTGTTTCATTCGCAGCTGCTTTACAGGCTTCAATGGCAAAACTGAAATATATGAAAATATTATCTTAAGTCAACCTTTTGTCGACTATGGCCATGTATACAGTATTCCCCTCTCTGGCTTGTACTGCCAGAATGCCTTGAGACCAATATGGGTCAGAAGTCAGCATGGGGTTTTATTAATAAACCTCAAATTCTTGTTCTGTATTTCCCAGCTGCACAAGAATGGCACTTTTACACTCAAATTTGAGCCACTAGTCCACAGTTTTATCTGAAAACTGAAAGGTGCTACATGCAGCAACTTGACCAGTTAACTAATATTAAATTCAAAAGCTCCGCCTTTCTGTTGTATTATTGCATGTAAACTGGTTCAGATTTGAACTGCAACGTGTGCAGTTGTCTTCACCATAGCAGTGCTGGGTGAGGGAAAAAACATGATTTCTCAGAAAGTTGAAACATTTAGAACCGAAGGCCATAACATAACTTTTTAGTATGATTCATCTAGTAGACCCGGACACATAATTTGTTGTTGAATAATATTGCAGTTATCCTTAAAAGTCAAATTTCAAATTGCGGAAAAAAAGTAAACCATGGCTCAGAAATAACATTGAACACACACCTTTGCCCAAACACGATATTCTGGATGTGCGTGTGTGTTTTTTTTTTTTTCTTTTTATTGTTGTCGTTTTTTCCTCTTCTTTCCTATGTCTAAATGTCATAAATTATTTTGAAGGAATTAGGAAAAGCCCATTCATTTCTCCCATAGATGACCTATTTTTAAACATTTTTTTTTTAGCTGAAAGTCTCAACAGTGTTAAAAAATCACAGACAAACAGCGACATGGTTTCTGGGGCCTACTGTGGTTTTGTCTTCCAGGAAAAACTAACACTAACAGTGCCACTTGCAGAAGATAACTACCAATCATCTCATCTGTGGTCTCATTTGTTTACTATAATTATATATAGTTATGTCACGGTTAATTTGACAATGATACACACACTCGTGTTTGAAAGCGCTACATGTGGCACCATGACTGATAAATGAATCGATAAAACGGGCTGAACGCGTCTCTCTGTGTCCCTTACAGCACAAGCGGTGTATCCCAGCCTCTCTGGAGGCCTACTACGCCGCTCAGGACGCCAACTCCCGGGGCCGTTTCTACACAGTGATCAGCCACTACAGCATGGCCAAGCAGACCACCTCGCGCTCTGTCTCCCCCTGGCTGCCTGGCGGGGCGGGGGGGCAGCAGCACGATGCCAAGCCGCCCAGCAGCGACGGCCACTGAGTCCCCGGGGCTGTGATGGGCTCATGGGTGTGGCGAGATGTAAACATATACAGATACATGCAGATGCAGACATGAACAAATACAGACACAGGCAGATGTAGACGCACACCCACACACACACACACACACGCACACACATAGGTGGATATTTTGAAATATAGACAAAAGAGACACATACGTATACACAGAAGCTACATACGTATGATATTATAGAGTACAAACATGCATGGAGACATAAAACACACAAAGACATGCTAGGACATATTTTGATTGACCTTGTCTGCCCATCTACGTGCTCACACTCTCAAAAGGGGTAGGGGGGTCATTATTGTCCACACACAAACACACACACACACATACACAATACACCCAGTCTGCTCCCATGTTCTCTCCCCTGTTACCATGTTTGACTCCCTTCTTCTATTTCCTGATTTATTTACTGTCATGATATATTTATTTTTTACTGTCATGTATGGATGTTTTGTATTTGATATCAACTGGCAACTGTTTGTACAAAGGCACGATCGAGTCGATGCTGAATTTCACGCTTTCTCTTTGTGAGATTCTCCGGAGTGTGTATAGTTACTGTAAATTCATTCACGCCCCGCTGGCCCCCTGCCCTCGCTCTCTCTCGCCTCTCCTGTCCGAGCCGCGCGTAACTAATGTCCGTTAAACACAAACACACACACACACACACACACACACACAAAAACATTTCTTATCCCAGCCCAAATTCTGTCTTTGCAAATTAACTGCGGAACGTTCTCACACTGGAAGGGAGGCAGGAGTTTGGGTTACAGCCCCGATTGGAACTGCTGTGCGTAAGGAAGGTTTGCCTAAAACATCCACACCAACAAGACATTTTGAGTTGACTGAATGAAGTATTTGATCATGGCTGTTTGATAGCTCATGTACAATCACAATTTTCAATGTTCTGTGCTATACATTCTGAGTCGGAAATGCCCCAGTGACCCAAGGTGTACATAGCTCTGTGCGTTCAGGCTAGTTTTTTGTGTGTACATGCATTGTAGTAGCTTTCATTACGCGAACACTTTTTGTTTTTTTGTTTTTTTTTTTTTTTTTTTTTTTTTTTTTTTTTTTGTTAAAGAGCGACTGCTCCTTCATGTAACTGTTCTTGCATATGGCTTCTGTTGGCAGTCTTGTAGCTCCATAATAAATGGGTGTAATAGCTTGTCTGAGCTGATGAAAACCCCACAAAGCTAAGGATGGGAAGGGAGAAATTATGTGTATCACTGTCTCTTGCCAAAACTCTTATTTTCTGCTGCGTTTCGTTACGTTTTTAGCCGAGTTTGATTCCTGTAACTGTTTTGTTTTTTTATTTTCAAATTTTCGATCTGTTGTCAAGAACGCTTTTATGAGATATTGTGATGTTGTTAGTTGATATGTAGCGATACCTAGTGTAATTTATCAGTGTGCATCCCTGTCCCCTTCTCTAGGTTTGAATTCAAAATAAAACAAGCTGTGACCTGTACCGAGTGTGTTGCTCTGTGCTCCCAACATGCCCGATGAAGCCCTGAGGTGGTGTGCTGTTAATGAGAGTGACAGCATTTCATACATCGTGTTGTACTACTCAGGTGCTCCTGAGTCCGTTCAGATTCATATTTAATTCGATATGCAAATGCCCAGGATAGCCAACAGCAGATATGCAGGCCGTGCACCAGTAATACTAGTGCGATTGACAGTGAAAAAATACTTGAAAAAACACCCATATCTGTATTGGTACAGCATATATTATTAATCTACAACGTGTGAATGGCAGGTAAGGCCTAGATTTATATACAGCACTGACAATGTTTGCTTTAGTGAGTGACATGAATTGCTGGCTCCCTTAATTAGAGGCTCGTGTTCTGACTGATCTGTCAGCTGTCTTTGTCTTTTTCACCACGAGAAGAGAGAGACACCTGCTGAATACCAGAGCTCAGAGAGAGAGAGAGAGAGACAGACACAGAGACAGATGGAGACACCGACAGACAGTCAGAAAGACAGAAAGAAAGGAAGGAAGAAAGGAGACAGACAGGAAGAAAGACATTTAGTAGTATTTTGACAGACCGAAGAGTTACTGAAGAACACAGCTGAAGAAAAAGAAACTGAACCCAAGTGTATGCCAATGTACACATGGATTCAAAATACATACTCTGAAATGTTGCGAGTCAATAAAGTGCTAAGTGCCGACGCTGCACAGTGAAATTTCCATGCAATCAGCTGCATTTTATGCCACCTAACATTCATGGTTTTCATTCGATGGAGCTCTGTTTTACACATAACATTGGCCTTAAAGTTGGTAGTTCTAAAACCCTGAGGTAAGATGGCGTTTTTGAGCCATGGATTCCTTGGTGAGATTTCTTTTTTTTTTTTTTTTTTTTTTTTTTTTTTTTTTTTTTTAACCCCAGAGAATTTTCAATTTGTGCAGAAAAGTTTTGTGGTTAACGTTAGCCTGAGAAAGCTTGTTGTTCTGACATAAATTATTCCCATTAACATCTCAGTATGTGCTTTAAAAGGTGTCAAAGTTGCAAACCAGATGCTGAAACTGTATGGGTTGTCCAGATGATTACATGTCATTATGATGAACATGTGAAGTCATCTTTTTTCTGTGCTCCATGTTTTCTGCTCTGGGGCTGGATCTCCTTTTCATTCCCTCTACTATCCTGTTTACTGCACATTTTTTAGCATTTCACATCTAGCTAGGCGCTTGAATGTAGAAAATGACAAATTGGTAGTTTATTGTAGCCTAACGTTAGTGTTGTGCCTATATTAATTGCATGTGTCTGAAAAAAAGTATATTAGTCTGTGGAGGTTATTGTATAAACAAAGCATATGGGTCGTAATAGCTCTGTTTGCAACAAAGCTCATTTTCTGAAAATTTTGAAATCCCAATCAAAATATTCGTTGGGAATCTTGAAGAAACTTCTGGGTTGGCCAACAAAACACATCGTCACTGAATCTACAGTAACAAGTGAGCATGTCTTCCTCCTGTCGGACCAGTCAGCATTAGCATTTATCATTCCTGCAAATTTGATTGAAATCAGCCCAGTGAATTCTGAGATCACGGTTTAGTTGAGCGTCATATTCAGTATCCATCAAGAAATTACATCAAAATAAGTTGTCAGCCACTGTAAAACTCTTTTGCTTGATTGGACAGTCCTCTCAGGATTTCTTACACACTGTCAAGTCATGCTGCCTGTCCAGCCATCTGAGCTGTGTCACATAAACCACAGCGTGTCGCAGTGCCGCTGACAACACGGCTGGAGACGCGGTGTCACCATTCAGTTTGCTCTCTTTCAAAGGGCTTTCTTTAATTGATTTTCAGCTTCAGATGACAGTTTCGATCCAAACCACTTGTTCCTGTCCCTCCGCCTCCCTGCTGAACACTAAAGTGTAAAACAGCTAGTTAAAAGTATGACAGAATACAGATGCACGGTATTAAATATATAAAAGGATATCACCCTGTTACATCAACACAAAGCCAAAGAAAGAAGAAACACAAAGAACAAATACAGAACACAGGAAAAAGAAAATAAAGTGTCAAGAGAGCTGGTGGAGTGTCAAGAGAGTCCCATCAAGGCTGCAGTTGTGAGGAGATGAAAACCTAATGGGTATTATTCAGAAATTACTGAGAAAATTAAAAAAAAAATTAAAATTAAAATAAAAACAAAAGAAAATAAAAAACTTGTTTTTGTTTCAAAGGTCTTTTTTTCAAACTATCTTTTAGGAACAGAACTATTTTCATGTTCAGACTCAGGAGAGTTTTCCTCCCTAGTTTTTCTTCTAACTTACATGATTATTTAATTAGGACAAATGAAACCACAATATAGGATAGTCTAGGTTTAACTGAAGGGCCTGGCAATACATAGGTCCTCCAGTGCTACATTTGAAAAGCTGCCTCTATTCCCTAAGTATTAATAAATATTATGACATTGCTTTATTAAATACACAGTTCTGATTGGTCACTGAAAGCATGCTGCTTTTTCTGCATAACAAACCAATGTCTCACTTCTAACCTTCACCTTCAAGAATTCCTGTCAATTTTGTTGACCTCCAATGTGCCACATACCAAACACTATTTATTAGTAGAAGCTTGCAAATTACTATTTCAGGCTGTAATACAAATGATTTTAAAGCAGTGTCTTGAGTCGAATGTTTATTGTGTTTGGTAAGTAACTGGTGTGATGTACAGCCAGCTGCTAATTACTGTAAAATATATCTTGAATGACTATCAGGTTTTATTTTTTGCAGTAGGTAATGACCGTCTTCCTACATTATCCCTTTCATGGTAATAAATAGTACTGTGCAAAAGTTTTAGGCAGGTGTGGAAAAAATGCTGCAAGGCATAAAGAATAGAAGGGTTAATAGTTTATTTTTATCAGTTAACAAATGCAAAGTGAATGAACAGAAGAGAAATCTAAATCAAATCAATATTTGATTGATTGATTGATTCATCGCCCCCTTTGCCTTCAAAACAGCATCAATTCTTCTAGGTACACTTGCACACAGGAACTCAGCAGGGAGGTTGTTCCAAACATCTTGGAGAACTGACCACAGATCTTCTGCGGATGTAGTCTGGCTCAAATCCTTCTGTCTCTTCATGTAATCCCAGACAGACTCGAGGATGTTGAGATTAGGGCTCTGTGGAGGCCATACCATCACCTTCAGGACTCCTTGTTCTTCTTTACGCTGAAGATAGTTCTCAATGACATTGCCTGTATGTTTGAGATTGTTGTCCTGCTGTTGCAGCCAATCAGATGCCTCCCTGTACTGCATGATGGAGAAGTATCTGCCTGTATTTCTCAGCATTGAGGACACGATTAATCCTGACCAAATCCCCAACTACATTTGCTGAAATGCAGCCCCAAACTTGCAGGGAACCTCCACCATGCTTCACTGTTGCCTGTAGACACTCATTATTGTCCTTCATTAAACAAACTGCCTTGGCCAAATATTTCACATTTTGACCCATCAGTCCAGAGCACCTGCTGCCATTTTTCTGCACCCCAGTTCCTATGTTTTCATGCATAGTTGAGTCGCTTAGCCTTGTTTCGACATCGGAAGTATGGCTTTTTTGCCTCAAGTCTTCCTTGAAGACCGCTTCTGGCCGAACAGATGAGTATACCTGGGTCCCACTGGTTTCTGCCAGTTCTGAGCTGATGGCGCTGCTGGACATAGTCCAATTTCAAAGGCAAGTAAGCATGATGTGTCTTTCATCTGCTGCACTAAGTTTCCCTGGCTGACCACTGCGTCTACGGTCCTCAACCTGCCTGTTTCTTTGTGCTTCTTCAAAAGAGCTTGAGCAACACATCTAGAAACCGCAGTCTGCTTTGAAATCTTTGCCTGGGAGAGACCTTGCTGATGCAGTATAACTACCTTGTGTCTTCTTGCTGTGTTCAGTCTTGCCATGGTACATGACCTGTGACATGAAACTGTCTTCCACAGCCTCACCTTTGTAGCAGAGTTTGGCTGTTTCTTGCCCAGCTTAGGCTTCCTACTCAGCTGTTTCTGTGAATGAATTCAGTGAATGACTGTGTTTCAACCTGCATGTGAAAATGATGATCATTATCACCTGTTTGGTATAACTTTTTAATCACACGCCTGACTATAATCCGACAAAATCCCTCACTTTGTGCATGTGTACCTAGAAGAATTGATGCTGTATACCTAGAAGAATTGATTTGTAGAAGATTTCTCCTCTGTTTCACTTTGCATTTTGTTAATTGATAAAAAAAATAAACTATTAACACTTCTATTTTTGAAAGCATTCTTACTTTGCATTATCTTTTCCTCTGCCTAATACCTTTGAACAGTGCTGTATATATGGGAAATTACTGACACCATTTATAGCCTGTTTCAGGAAAAGAAGGAAACATGAAGATTGATAGATTTAAAAATTGGAAGGCAAAGTGACTTAGCATTTTTTATGTTTTTTTTTTTTTTTTTTGTGCACATAACAATTACCTTTTTTACAAGGCAGTCATGGGATTTCCTTTCCACAGGCTTCAAGAGGTTCAAATGTTCAAACGTTCAAACACAGAAAAGACTGTTGGCAGAGATTCCTCAGCACTCAGTACAGTTACCAGACCAGATGTATAAATGTAGGTGTTCAGAGAATTTACCCAGCTCCTTAACTAAAGATCCATTGCTTCTCCTCTCACTGTGGATATGTACAATCCTCACCAAGCTTATTAGACCATTCATTTTTAAGACCTTCTAGCCCTGATAACAGACTAGGCACAATTGACAATCAGATATGGGATGAATTGTGGCTTAATCCTCTCTGTGGCTCTCTAATTATAACAGCAAATAGCTTCCAATGTATAATTCATGCAAAATTCCTCCTTGTGCAGGATATTGATGTGGAGGAGGACTGATTATTGCAGGCAGATCTTTTTAAGTGCTCATTTTGTGTTCCTGTAAGGCCAGCTGAGGGATGTTGGGGGAGAGGAGAAGAAAGAGAGGAACATAAGAGGAGAGAAGAGAAGAAAGGAAGGAGAGGACATTTGAGGTAAGATGAGGTGAGGCGCGAGCAAAAGGAAGAGGAAAATAAAGGCTGTGTTGATTGGCGCAGAGGAAAATGAAGTCTGACAGCTGGAAATGAACAGCCATTTATGTCCATCCTGTTGTCTCTCCACGCAGGAAGGAATACAACAGGCTTGAAACCTCACTGATGATACGGACATGTGGTGTTTGTCTCCACTGCAGAATGATAATTCCCTTCCCTCTGCTGTCTTCCTCTTTCGCTTATAGGCTTCTTTTTGCTTTGTATTCAAATTTCCCCTCTCTCTTTTTTTCTTACATATTACCACTTTATTGAAGTTGCCAGCCATACTTAGGATCTCAAAAGCAACATAAAATAATAAAATATAAAACTTTTTGTAGATGCAGCTTTCATGGTCGCATCTTGGCAACATGACTATCTTGGGAAAATCCACTTTCCCATTATTACATGTTGTCACTGTAATCTTAAAGTAATATTTAATTAATCCTAATTATGCTGTCATATCTTGTCCCCCTTCATTGTAACTAAAACCGAAAACTTTATAAAAACAAAACAAAACAAAAGAAACAGCCAGTGGGGAATCCAAAATTTTCAGTTTTGCTCGGAGCAGAGTGATAGTAAAGAGTCAAACTGCTGTGACTCTGCTGTTTTCTAAGTTTGAGAAGGACGAGTAGGTTTTGCCCGTCTTCCATCGCTTGCAAACACCCACACACACATACACACAAACACTCAAGCATGCACGCCACATCAACACATAAACAAACAGAAACACACACACACATATGGCCGTCTATATAGCTTGTGCTCTGCACCTCCCTCTATCCTCCCTCTCCTGCTGTCAGAGAAAGGCTGCATCTCAGCAGTCGTCCCCTTGGAGGTGTGACGGAGGAAAAGAGCAGGAAGAGGAGAGAGAAACAGTGGAGGGGGGGAGGCAAACCCGACGGGAATGACAAGAAGAGACGAGGGAAAGGGTGAGGTAAATGCTGGAGATGCAGCCATCGGCAGTTTCATTAAAACCCCTGTGAGCTGTTTCACGCTGTTTGCTGCACCAAACAGTGATGAGGTAAGAGTCTGAATTTTACAGGCCAGAAGAAGTCATATGCTGTGAAATCAGATACAGAGTAGAAAAACCTGGAAGATCTGCAATCATTATGGACAACGGGTGGGAGTTAATAAGACCAACATGTGAAAAGAACTGAGGGAAGAAACAGGTTGGACTGAACTATTTACGTAAAAAGGTGGGGCGATTGGAAGGAGCAAGCGCAGCTGCAGGCTGGGGTGGGTGGAACTTGAAATGATGTTATACAGCTGAAAAATGGGTTTAAAATGATAACCAACTTATGTCTTTTGTGTCAAAATGTAAAATAATTCAAATTAATCTAGAAAATTAGACTAAGTAGCACTAAATAAATATTGGTAAAGCAACTGGTGAAATGTAATTATTTAATGTTAGTCTTTCTCCTAAGTATAAGTCCCAAGTCATATATTGCAAATTCACCTTCCTACCTGGTTTTGTTCATGGTAACCATGTTTAACCAGGCATTTTGGCTAATAAACTAAACCCATATTTTTACACACTCCCTCAGCTCTTGTGCCTGATGTTTCGGTCCCTTACAGTCCCAAATGCGATTCAGTAGCATGAGCTTTGTATTTTGCCACACCACTTTTTTTTTTTTTCCCGTCCTTCACACTTACATTCTGCAGGGCAGGTAGAAGAGGAAAGAGATAACCGAAAGATCTCTCCATCCAGTACAACTGGTCCCTCGTCCCTCATCATTATTATTATTCTAGCCTTTATTTAACCAGGTTAGTCCCATTGAGATCAAAGATCTCTTTTTCAAGGGAGACCTGGCCAAGAGGGCAGCAGCATAGTTACAGTACATTAAAAACAATAAACAGCCATAAACAGCACATAAAATTTACAACATTAAAACTTGCTTACATAAAGCACATGCATACAGACAATGTACACTGCAATAATTTCACCAGGGCTTTAAACTCAGTCAGTGTAACAAGGGCTTTAAGTCGAAGATCAGATTGTAATTTATTCCAAGCATTAGGTGCTGAAAACCTAAATGCTTTCTTGCCCAGTTCAGTTTGCACTTTGGGGACAACAAATTGCAAGTCTCTGGAGACGAGGTTTTGCCATCGTTGCCGAGTGCAGCTTCCTCTGTTGCTCCTGCTGGGCAGTTTTGTATTCCGTGCCTCTGGTTCGATTCATCACTTACGACGTACAAACAAGTTTTGCTGCCAGCATACTTGACAAAATTGGGCAAATTGGGCACATCCACAGTGTCTCAATTAGGGGGTATAAATTCTGTTGTTTCTCCACTTGGTGTGTTTTAAAGTCTCGCCTAGTGCAGTTCTAAACTAAAAAAAAAAAATTCTTCAGCGACTTCACTGAAAGCCCGGAGTTCAAATTTTTTTCCACATTGTATGACAGTGTCACGTACATATTCTGTATCTGCTGGTTGCAAAACATCACTGAAGCTACACCACGTTAATATGGAGTGAAATATTCAAAGCCAACATGCTGTTGTTTGATGGATCATTTCATGAAATAGAACATACTGTATATCGATGTCTTTCGTAATGTAATTCTGCAGATTAGATTTGGTGTGTTTGCGAACCTTTGGAACCACTCGAAGTTTGGTGGTACTGCAATTGTAAGCAAAAACCCTCTGACAGGAGTAAAGTTGGCTGTATACTTCAAGAGCTGCAAGTAGCAGCAATGGCAATGGTCATAGAAGAGGCAGTGACTCTGTATGTGTATGTAGCAATGAAAAGAAGATATTTTGAATTCTTCCACACACCTGCAGGATGTGTCCAACGGCAGGACTATGTAATAAAGCACTGTTTCAATACCGTCCCATCACGCTGATTGGATGAAAGCAGCTGACATAACATCTGATATTTTAACCAAGCAGAAGACAGTATTTGTATTTACTCATGTGTTGAGTAGTATATTCTGTATCTAGTAGCAAACTCATAGATAGCAGCTGCCCTAAGTTCAGTAGAGTGTGACAAAATTACCTTTGGTACAAATCAAGATAGTGACATGCAAACAATGTTGGTCACACAAAGCCTCTTTCCTGGCGCTGTACACAGGCTGTTTACAGTGTTGGCACTGTGTTGCTCCCAGCGGTACCAGGAGTAGCAAATGAGCCAAATTGAAAGTTGAACTGTGAATCCTGGCCTTGCCGGTGCCACATCCAGCCATGTGATGCCATGACCATCAGGTACAGGGGGAGCAATCAGAGCTAAACATACAAAAGAGAAGTTCACTTTGCAACTCCCCCTGAGGGGCTTGCAAAACAGCTTTCCTGAATCACTGTGACTTATGCTCTGCAAGATATCTTTTAGCCCTGAAGGTTTGAGCTTTAGTAAGATAAGACGATCCTTGAACAGTAAGATGTGAAGATATTTAGTAGTAAATATTTAATTTCAGGTATTTACAGCATTCAACAATAAGTCACAGGTAGAAATTCAGTGTCATGCTCAAAGTCACTTTGTTGGTGGACACACGACAGGCAGTCATATGGATCTCAGCTGTCATCCTTCAGTTACAGATGGTCTGTAAAACTGTCAGGAAACCAGTCATTATTATTCTGGCCACAGGTGGCTAGTACTACTTGATTAGTCAACTGCAATGTGCTGGAAAAAGCATTTTGCATTAAAAATTCAGCATTCATTACTGTTACAATGCAGGTGATTCTCTAATGTTCATGAATGCCCGTAAATGTCAGATGAACTATTTAGTAAAGCATCGTAAAAATGACAACTAATTTTGAGTCTGTATTTTGAGACTCACTGGAGCCTCCTAAATGAAGTGTGTGTGTGTAGGTGTGTTTATGAGTGTGTGTATTTGTGATCAAGCCTCTGTGTCTGTGTGTGTGTGATGTACATGCATGCATTTCACTTAAAAACATTGCATTGCATCACACTGTGTTGCCGTCAGCTTCATGTCAATGTGTTGTTCTGCTGTTTTTAAAAGAGGAGCAGAGGGCAAAGGCTCTGGTTTATATTCATCAACAAGTCTAGCCGTATATTTTTTTTTTTCCACATTCTTCCAAAACTATAAAGAAAAGTTGAGTTGAAGCCAACAACATTGCCACAATCTGCCAGACACTTGTACTGTATGGTATAATTAGCAGCGTATTGGCATGCTGTTGTTGCTTTGTGTAGAAACAGTTATAATGTCAGTATTTTTTATGTGAATCAACAGACCAGAAAACAACATGTCACAGCAAAAAAGTCCATCTTGATAAGTTGTTTAGTTTCATATTCTGTCTTAAAACCTTCTTTTTATCAAAACAAGTGAAAAAATCTGATATGCCAGTGGGATGAGATAATTGCACTTGTCTTGTTTCCAGTGCAGTTTCACTTGTTTCAAGAATCTTTCTGGGCAAGAGCATTAACATGTTGAAATATGGCAGAATAACGAAGATCAGCCCACCAGTATCAAAGAAAAAGACACATATACTGTATGTGTATAAAAATAAAGCTGTATTGTAACTAAAATCATTGACATGATGCTGTATCTGTATAGGACTATGTAACTTTAGGTAGGATAGCTAACATAAACATTGGTTAGTTACTTAGATGGAACGACCTAATGAGCGGTGAATCAGTTTTACATCATTTCCAACCAGACAACCTCCAGTTGTGGTCATCCTGATCACAACGCATATGTTTTTTTTTTTTTTTTTTTTTTCCATATCCGGATAATGTGCCTAGATACGGATCACATTTTAATGCCGGGCGTAAATGGGGTGTGTGTGAACATCTGATCGGCTATCCTCCAGTAATGGCAGAGCTCCCACAATAAAACTCACAGAATATATGAAGGGGTGCCGGCATGTTCCTATGCTCTTTACTTGAGTTTTAAGTTTTTTATGTCTCCTAATTATTCCTAATTACTCCTAATTGTTTTTAAAACATGATGATTTTATGACTTATTTATTTTTGCCTGTTTTTATTATTATTATTATTATTATTATTATTATTTTGTTTTATTTTTCATTGCCTTTGGGAAGCACTTTGTAATGTTGTGCTCTATAAATAAAGATTATTATCATCATTATCATTATCATCATCATCATAATATCATCATCATTATCATCACCAAATATGTGTGTTAACAGTGTTTCTGAATAAGACTTTAAATAGGATATAGATAAACACAGTCAGTGCTTTGAGGAGATTTTAAAGAGATCATTCACGGATAGCTGATGGCAGTCCTTGACACCCAGCGGTTGTAATTGAGTGTGAGGTTAGGTAGCTGTACCTGCACACTATTACAGTACAAGTCAAAGCCAGCTCTGCACTCCTGCCCTTGCTGTGCTCTGGCACTGCACTCTACTTCACTTTCTCTTCCCTGTGGCGATCTGGCTCCAACTCCACGCCAGTCAGAAAAGTAGAGCTGGTCCTTTCTTCCATCAAAGGCTGAAAGGCTGAAATTTATCTCCTCAAATCGCTTTACATCTGTCTCTCTTGCACCTTCCTCTACCCCCTTAAACCACAACCACATCCCGCACATGTGCTGCTCATGCTCAATTTTTTCTTGGTAAAATATCCACCTTTTCTCCTCAGGATTCATTTCTTTACCTGGCACATCTCAATTATACATGATGTTTATAGAGACACAAGGATAATTATCACACCTACTACACTGTCCAGGTGGAGTCACTTTACCAGTGCAGTCATTTCCAAATTACTCTCCTCTTTTTAAAATTGTGATAATAAGCTAAACGCCTAAATGTGAATGCATTCAAGTGTGTGTGTGTGTGTGTGTGTGTGTGTGTGTGTGTGTGTGTGTGTGTGTGTGTGTGTGTCCCTGCTTGGTTTTGTACCTTAGGTCTGGCCTAGTTTCAACCTGCCATTTAGGAGTGCGTCAGTACACTCTGCTGGCCTGCCTGAGGGACTCCCACTGAGTTTGGCGCATATAATATTCAAAACACTGAGCATGATTTAATTATTTAGGAAAAAGTGTCTGGCAATGGGATGGAGGTTTAGTTAGAGGCTCTCTCTCAGAGAGAGGGAACAGAACTGTTATAATAAAGTAGGTTTCTGCTGAAGTTGCTAATTGTGATAATTGGTCATTAACTATGTTGGAAAGACAGAAATATGAAAGGATATGTATTCTTAACCTGACTTTTAATTTTAGTCTCTTTTTTTTCTTTTAATGAGGGAAACTCATTAACATTTGGTCATAACAAGTAAATGGTTCACATTTGTTTTGCTTCTCTTAATACCCTGAAATATAGCGACACATGAACAGACACACACACACACACACACACACACACACACATACACTGCATCCTCACTGAAAGAATAGATATTTGGGTATGCTCACAAGCAGATAAGCCCATGCACACACAGACATATGCATGCACACAGACTAAAGTGAATATGTGCAGATATTCATGCTTGATCACGAGAAGTCATACACACACGCACACACACACACACAGAGTTGAGGGCACACAGACAGTTCTGCAGTAAATAAGCGTGTTCCCATACACACTGACATGAATTTATTCAGACATTCAAGCAGTCAAAGCCAGTGACACAGACAAACACAGAGACAGCCTCTCTTTCTCTCTATCAGCTTTGTGTAGTCTGTACAGTGTGTGTGTGTGGTTGTCCCAGTGAAACTAGGGCAATGGGATAATCCGTGGTCAAATGTCAGTCATATTTAGGAATGGTTGCCAAGGCTCTGTGTGCTCCTGACAGTGAAATGTGCACTGTTAGAACAGGGATTACTATTTGATGACTGTTAAATACTTTCCTGGATTCAGCCCCATACATCACCTATTTTCATTTTCACTTGTTGACCACATGAGTATGTGTTTTTATTTTATGATTCGCATGATTCATTTTCTTCTGATGAGACTTGAGTTGCCAATTTGTGGGCAGAATGAGGTTAGCCTGTGTTTACCTGTAGCCCTGTTAAAGCACTTTGCTGCTCTGATTGGCCAGGAACAATCTGGGACAGCAAAGCCATAAAATTGGTCCATAAGGGGATGAATTTAGGCAAAACAAGCCGCAAAGACAACTATGCCAGGCTGAGATTACACATTTACAGTTGAGGTTACACAAGCGTTTATTTGAGCTTCCTGTCCAGATTGACAATGGGAGTTACGGTAGAAAAATCCTTCAAAGATAGACATTTTGTTGCAGTAATTGGACGGCTTGGGTCATCATATGAAGCAAGAAAGGAGGAAAGAGAAATCTAAATTTGCGGGGTCCAATGTCACATTATCAGCTAAAACCCATTTGGATTTGGAGAGAAAGTTGGAAGAATGCAGCATGTTGCATAAAGCTCGACAGGTGTTACAAAAGGTTTAAATTACAAATATGTTTCTCTGAATTAAGCCATGATATGAACAAACTTGTGGATTGCTTTCTGACAAACAGTTAAAACTGCTCTGCACATGGCTTAGTATGTGTGAATAATTTATTTTCAATGATTCAGCCTCACCCATAATGCATAATTTTTGTATCAGGCGCTCACTATGTGCTGCCTTACGCCATTGACGGAGCTCACGCACGGTTATGAAATGTACATGCACAAGCTTGTCCGCCCACGCTGCTTGTCATGACCACACATGAGATGAACGTTTGACAGCGTTCTCAACAGAATCTTATCTTTGTAATATGCGATATGTAAATGCTTAAGATGCTGTAACTATGTGTCAACTAACATATTTTATGTCAATCCCCAGGAAGACTAGCTATTGCTGTGGTGTTAGCTAATGGGGATCCTAATAAATAAACAAAAAAACACACACAGAGACACCATACACATGCACACAAATTCACTTTTACACATTGTGTTGTAAATTTCTTCATCATCAAAATGCCAAGTGTTGTAAGAGGTACAGAGTCATGTAAGAGAAAAAAATGCCAGGAAAATACAAAATAGGAGTTAGGGAGAGAAGCTGAAGATTTTGGGAGCAGTTATTAGACTGAGTGGAGGAGAGAGAGGACGTGACTCAGTGTAGAGAAGGTGATGTAAGGTACATCTTGAAAAGGTAAGTGTTGCATCTGTGATGGGAGATGAGGAGGGAGTTTTCTGTTCTGACTGACGTGGGAAGGTCGGTCCACTGCTCCAGAGTCCAGGCTGGGCTGAGTGACCAGTCCAGAGGACGGGCCAGACTACAGAGCTGTGGCTTTTATTCTAACCAGCTCTGTGAAGACACTTACTCCCTCATGTATATGTGTTTGCATTGTCTTTATGTACAGACGATGCAGAGCAGCACACAAAGTTCATCCACATTTGAGAGAGTGATGCAACATTTTACCAGTGTTGTGGCCTCATGTTGAGGAAATGGAGAAGGAATGGGGATGTGTATGACCTTTACTTCTCTGCTTTCCCTCCAGTTAAGCTCTCTTGTGCAGGGAAAATAAGTAATGGCAACATTTAATATTCAACCATAAAAGCTGAATCTTAATGTTTTGTTTATGACTTGACCATGCAAAGTTAACTTACGTTGAATATTTATTTAAATTCCTAGTACTTTTACATTCAGTTTATGTGTTTTCAGAATTAACAAAGCCAACTCTCATGGACTCTCCACGTCAGACTCAAGGGTCTCCGGCTGCTTGCTGACTGTTTAAAAGGACTCTCCGCCTTGCATTCCTGAAACATCATAACAGAGGGATCCATGAAGCAAGCGAGCACAACAACCAAGGCCAGCAGTGGCACTAAAAAGACGGAGTCAAAAAGAGAACATGACAAGAAACAGAACAAAACACAAATCAGTGTAACAAGACTTATCTGTAGTTTCCTTTAGATGTTTGTTTAAGTTAACGATTAAACTGCAGGCACACAGCTTAGCAACGTTTGTCCTGTGCTGGCCTCTGTGCCATAATGACATAAACGTCTGGTAAGGAGCTCACAGATCAACTGGTTGCTGCTCTTGATACCATCATGTGGTCAAATAATATCACATGGTGCACATTTAAGCATGCACGTATAACCCAAAAGTAGGATAAATACAATTAATGCAATATTTAGCGTGTAAAACAATGCACACAAGTCTTTTAATAAGGCTTGTAAAATTATAAAAGTGATGTGTATGTCATTTCATTCAATACTAGTTTTAACATTGGAGTCTATGGCACTTCAGCTTCTACTCCTTCACATGGTGAATGAGGCAAATCGTAACATGGCCATAGTCCTGCTTCTGTTTGTCCTTGTGTCTTTTGGCTGATTGGTGTGAAAATTGAATCAACTGTTCCTTAGCTCAGGACCAACCGTTCTTCAAAGTTTCATGTAATTCTGTTAAGAACTTTTTGAAAAATGGCCCTCTGGTGAAGGGCCATGGATTTTTTAGGGGTGCAGCTCCCTGTTTGATACACAGCAAACAGGCAGTCAGGAGGGAGAGCAGGAAGGAGGTGAGAGGTGGGAATGTAAGTTTGAAGCAGGCAGGTTCAGTATGCACTGCACAAAGAGAAAACTACAGATATAGATCCATACAAACACCTGCGCACGTTGTGTAGGATTGGCCAATGGCCTGGAGGTATGAGGGAGCAAGGCGCTCCAGTTTCCTTCCAAAAACCTGCAAGCATGGAAATCAGGCTGACTGAAGACTCTCAGTTGCTTGCAGGTCCACATGTGAGAATAAGTGATAACCTGTGTTCAACCAGGGATGGACTGGCGACTTGTTGAGAGTGCTGCGATTTGCATTCTGGGATAGGATCCAGTCCCACTTGACCCTGTAAGGAAATAAGCAAGTACAGAGGAGGAATGAAAGAAATCATTCAAAATCAATTAAATCAAATAAGAAAAACAGCAAAACTGTTTAGTCACACTGCGCTTTTTTAACTTAAGTATAATTACAGTTACAAAAGGCATTGCTCAAGTTCAAAATCTGCATGAAGTAGAGCACAAAGTAAAGATGAAATGAGATGTTTTCCTCAGATGTCGACATCAGTCGAGAGAGTAAACTGACTCGCTCTTTGAATGAGTTTTAGTTTTATTAAGTTTTGTTCAATTTTAGTCAGGAACCAAGTACAAAACACATTAATCTAACAAAAAAAAAAAAAAAAAAAGACAGATGCTGCGTACCAGATTTAGCTACGTGCTGCTTTCTACCTGCGGTCCCTGGGCAGGTAAACAAACAAAACTGAGAAAAAGATTTTTAGGAGTTGTGAAGTTTCTCATTTTTACAGAATTACATTTTCAGTTTTTACTTTGTTTTATGAATTTGCTACTGTCACAAACCGGCTCAGAGTCCAGACAAAAACAGATACCACACAGATACTTACGGGTTTAAATAAAGTAAATTTAATTTACTACCATAAACCATGTACAAAAAAAAAAAAAAAAAAAAAAAAAAAATCTAAGGTGAGTATCAGTGTTTCAGTGGTGAAAGTGGTGTATGCATGTGTGAACAAATGCTGTAGTCAGGATGCCAATCAAAATCTGCCAGAGAGAATCTATCACCACCAACAGCCAAAACCATCCTGTCAGGTAGGAGAGAGAGAGAGAACTGCTCCAGTCAGCCCTTTTATATAGCAGTGAGCAGCAATCAGTGGAAATCTGAGCTGACCCACCCTGGCCCACCTCTGCCACTCCAACTGCAGGCCTCCTACACAGGGAACAAAGAAAAAACACCCAGAATCCAACAGAGGGGGAGGGGGTCATCACACTACTTCAGTTATTGCTCAGGAAACACCAGATACACTTAAAACTACACATAAAATAGTTTGTTGGCATGATATTTTTAAATTTTATTTGTTGGAAGTAACATATTTTAGGATGTAATTATTAAAATCTATAGTGTATATACAATATATAGACCTGTGCACTCGGACTTGAGCATTCATACTGACATTTTGTGCTGGCTTTATCATTTTTTAACAATAAGACAAAAACATATTTGTACCATAATCACGGTCAAGGATCCCTTTCAACAGCGCTCACAACAAGGTTATGCTCCTGTGATTTTAATAATGCCCTGCAGATGACTAAATCATGGCTTCATCTCTTGGCTTGGTGCTCATTAAAAGTCGGAGTGAGCGGTGAGACATCTATCCATTATCAGTGAATATCCACAATTTTCCTCACCTCTCTTGTCCTCTGTTCTTCTCTCTTCCTTTCTTTTTCCTCTCTAATTAGTCTGTAATTGGGCCTTCACTCACCCACCTATCAGTCTCCTCAGACTGTAACGCGGCCATAAAACCTAATCGAGAAAAAGAATAAGACAGACGGAGATTATAATAGCCAGATGTATTATTTTCTCCCTCCTTGATGTTCAGCTGAACTCCATTAACAACCTTACATATATGCATTCAACTGTTCTTTAAAACAACCTTATACAACACCCTCCCTCATTATACACTTCAGATTAGCATTAAAACAGAGATGGAGGCCATTTTTACATATTATCTGTTCACCTATGTGCAAAATACGAGGACAAACTCAATGCAAAGGAGACAACAGGAGGAGTTCATAGAATAAAAAGTGTAAAGGGAAAAAGAGCAAAGAGAGAACAGGTCAAGGAATAAAAGACCAGAAATACTAGAGATAATTACGTAGCGACACAGCCCTCAAGTTTTATCTGAATAAAAGTAAAACCTGTTATGGCAGAAGGGGTCGTCTGATAACTTGTTGGAGATGAAAGGTTTTCGCCTACACTTTGGAGCTGCTTTGAGTCTTTTCAGCCTGAGGGGACGGGGGAAAAAAGATTGCAGGGGAGGAGGTGTGAACATGGACATCTGTCTCAAGGGCCATTGGTGTGTATTTGTGTACTGTTTTGTGTGTGTGCTTATTTATCTGAGTGTCCTTGAGCCAAATGCTACATGCTTTTAATTTTTTTTTTTTTTTTTTTTTTTTTTTATAGAGAGAGAGTAACACAATTTGGTTGTCAGTGCTGGTACAGTACTGCTTGAAGAGCAGTTTCTGGAAAATAGAGCAGTGGAAGTCATGTGGAAATTGTCAGTATGACTTAGGAAGAACTAAAGCATACATAAATCTGCATTGCAATGATTAGAACAAATGGAAAACTCTGCAAACTGTAATAATAGGAGCAAAAAAATGACATTTTAGTCTCAGATTTTCTCTACAAATTCAAATATTAGAATTAGAATTAGAAATGTGTAAACTCAGATGACACATTTGTACAGAGGGAACACCAGCTTTTACTCTTCACTGTAGGAAATAACGTGTTTACTCTCTGGGCTGTGATACAACCTGGAAAGAAAGTGAATCCAGGTTTTGTTGTAGACCTGATAAGACGTGATAACAGGGCTGCTGAAAACATGAGCCACTTTATCCAGAGGTGGCAAGCTGGAAAATACAGCAGTGAGAGGTGAAATGAAGAGCAAGCCAAGGTACGGTGCACAGAAACACTCACGGCCCTGAGAGGAAAACACTCAGAACTGCATCTCAGTTTCAGAGACCCAACAAGGATGCTATATACAGGCAGCTACAGTGAGGTAGCACAGGGTCAGACTGGGATAAAAAATAACAAATAAAAACAATAAAATGAAACCGCCCTGGTCTGGTCACCCATAGTCAGATCATCCCATTCCTCCCATACCGGCCTGCCCTCGCAGTGTGAGCACCTGTCGAACATTACAGTGTTACGTAGGTGCACATATAGAGCAAATAAGGTATTTTATATATGGGGTAATTCATTATTTATTCATCGATTTAAAACATCAGCCTTTGTATGTTTTTTGTTTGTATCATTACTTTTGAGAGTTTAGGGTGAAACAAAGATGGGATAATGCAGTACATGATACATTCAAGTACTTTTGGTTACTTGGAAATGATAACAAAATCAACTCAGGAATCATTATTTTAATACATTTCCCAAAAGTTGTTGTGTACGTGTGACAAATAACAGTTAAAGAGTGAAAAGCAAAATATGCTATGTTAGTAATTTACATTTTTCAAACATATACTAATAACTCACTTTTACTATTACTAATATTTTTTTACATATTTAAGCTTCCATACTCAAGGCCATCTTCAGCTCAAGTCTCGCCCCCTAAATGTCACATCTCGGCCCCCGGGGTATTACACTGACAGTGACCCATATACCAGCTCTGTCCTGGATCACATCAACAAGTGTGTGGACAGAGTGACGACACAAAAAAAAAAAAACAAAAAAACAAAAAACACAAGAGCATTGCCCAGTCAGAAACCCAGGCTAAACACATATTCAAACAGAAGATTTGAATATGTCAACTCCTCGGACCACCTTGATTTAGTTGTGTGTACATACTGAATCATAAACAACGTGTCTTTGTAAGATCCAGTTAAAGAATCACCTCATACTAAGTAGCAGAATGACATTTCTGAGTCGAGCAACAGGTTACATGAATGAGCATTTTGATATACATAAGATAACCAGGGAAGGGTGACTCCCTCTGACACGCTCTGTCTGTCCATCTGCTTCTATAATCATGCATGATGGGTCTGCTTCATTGAATCAAGATCTTATCCTGATGCAGTGGCAGACTGGCCATCTGGAACACCGGTAGAAATCCTGGTGGGCTGCAAGCTCCTGCAGGCCAGCAGCATTTTTTAAAAAAATATATAATTATTATTACTAATAGTAATACCACAATATCTGAGTATCCCTCTTCCTCTGCTGCCCTAACGACAGTCTATCTGTTAGTTAGGCAGCTCCCCCAGGCCCTCACTCCTCACTCAGCCACAGTGTCACTACAAAAGCTAAGATAATGGAGAAGTAAATTAAAAAAAGAAAAAGTGGAGCAGAAACTAAGAAAAATACAGTGGTCCCTCGTTAATCGCGGGAGTTACGTTCTAAAAATAACCGGCAATAGGTGAAATCCGCGAAGTAGTCAGCTTTATTTTGTACAGGGTTAGGGTTAGGGATGTTTTAAGGCTGTAAAACCCCTCACTACACACTTTATACACTTTTCTCAGACAGGCATTAACATTTTCTCTCTTTTTTGTCTTGTTTAAACACTCTCAAAGTTCAAACCTTCGTAGAAAAATAAGTCCATTAAAAAAAAAAAAAAAAAACATGCAAAATTGCACTAAAAAAAATCTGCGAAACTGCGAGGCCGCGAAAGGTGAACCGCGTTATAGCGAGGGACAACTGTATAATATATTGAGACATCTGCGGCAAAATGCACAAAACTGTTGGTCTGTTGGCTGCCTCTGCTGCCAGAAGAGACTGGGGGAGTAGACCACACGGCTTCACAGTTTACAGTGTGGACCGACCGCAGCCCTGCAGCCCTGTCCCGGTACAAGCTGCCAAAAGGTTAGTGCAGTCAAAATACATGTGAGACATTTCAACAGGCATTTTAAAGTTAGTTTAGCTGTTTCTGCTCGCCGAATAGCAAGCAACAGAACTTTGCCAGCTACTGAAATAGTTGCCTTTTGTTATCATTCATGATTAGTGAAGAATTCATATACTAAAAGCCCTTAGGCAGAAATGTGCCATTCTAACTGTCATCACTTAACATTACTCAGCCATGTAAAATGTTAATGCTGGAAATGCCCTAAAACATACTCAGAGAGAGAATAATAGAACGGGTGGGAAGTAATTTTTGTGTGTGTGCACTGGAGGAATTGGCAACCACTTACACAATGTTTAGGTTTGGGACTGTAGAAAATCTGTATGTTGTGTCAGTGTAGTGGGCTGGTCTGGGTCAAAATCCAGTGCCACTTTTTTTTTTTTTTTTTTTTTTTTGTCCCAGTCTGCCCTTGTCCTGATGCCCACAGTAACATGCTGCAGTTTTATCTTATCATATTTAGTGCATAGGAACTGTTACGCACAGGAGTGTGTTGTGTGTTTGACAGTCCTGAGGCTGCCTTGACTGGCTGGATGGGAGCATCCAAGGAAAAACTTCAGCGAGCATAATCCTCAGCTGAAATGTCAAGTGCTTTAAGAAGAAACTAGAAAAATCGGGATCCATCTATTTATTATTTCCAGTTTTTTTTATTTATTTTTTTTATTATTATTTCTTCATTCAGACAGTCAGTTAATCAGTTAAATCAGTTAATTCTTACACTAATCGAGTAAAAGAATTATATACCGACGTACTGTAAAAGAGATGGTTAACCTAACCTCTCACATACATTGTATAAATTGAGTTATGTTGCTTTTAAAGTGCCATTTGCCACATACTGTATACTTAATAAATGCCAAGTAAAGAGAGCAATCTGAAAACTATTGTTCCTCACTCCAGATTTGACCTCCTCCTATATATATATATATATATATATATATATATATATATATATAATTGCACAGGGTAAAATGTTCCATCTCTGGATTTTACTCCAAACCAGAGATGCACTTTTGCCCAGTAATTTGATGCAGCCTGCCACCCATGTGTGGAATGATGCGTGCAATTAGAGTTTCAGACAAATATTCACCGTGGTTACACCTTCACATGTGCTTCTGAAATGTCACAAAATCAAAGGAGGACAAAACCAGAGAGCTCAGGAAATTGTTGGAAAATAATTCTGTCTCCCTGCTTAGCATTGCTCATTCTTCAGAAATGTCCAGAAACGAAAGGACAGAGTTAATCACCTCTCAGGAGACGTAAGGCCAACCATAAAATCATGTCTACGCATGTTTGCAAATCTACATTAAAGGAGCATGAATGCATAATAAAGAGTTTTCCCTTGGGTGAACCTCTGCTGTTTATTATTCCACTAAATTTACATGTCAGTATTTTAATATAAGGGTGTGTCTACGTTGTGGTATCCACTGACTGGGTTAAAGATCAGACATGCATCTGAATCACTCAGGGTCGGTTGTGATTCACACACGCATACACACACACACACACAAACACACACACACACACACACACACACACACACACACACACAGGACCATGGTGTTTGCCTGACATCCTGAGGCTGACATGGCTGGCAGACTCTGAGCTGGATGGATGCATCCAAGGAGAAAGTGTTCGGCAAGCAGTCCTCAGCTGACATGTCTGCAGTCTTTGGAAGGGTACGATAGAAATCACTGTCCACACATTCATTCTTTGAAATTTTCCACTTATTGATCTTTTCTTACACTTTATATATCCATCCATCCATCTCCCCATTGTGGCGGAAAGTCTTTTATAGCTGGAGGAGGGTGCTCGACCTCAAAGAGATCACTTCTTTGTCAGGGTTCAAGATGTGATGAGACACAAAGCTTTATCGAGAGATTACGTATGTTTTTAACATATCACAAGAGCGTTTGTTAAGCTGAAGCCTGCGTTAGGAGGCGGGGTGGGTGGGTGCAACAACTGTCCTTCACTCAGGTGACTGGAGTTCAAGTCCAACGAGAAGTGACAGTGGTGTTTCTTTTTTGCGAACGTTACGTTATGTTACATTATCATGATCAAGAGGTTGTTATGCCTAAAACCAACCTTCCACTAACCATAACCAACAACCAACCAACCTAACTTTTCTGTAACCTTAACCAAGTGGTTTTGGTGGCTAAGGCAAACAACGCTGGCTAAAATGAGGCCGGACATGATATAAACATATGACGTATGACGTATCAAATACTGTGATACGTCAGAAACCAACATAATCCATAACAACATTAAGAATGCATTTTAGTTGTACGGGAACGTATTTTTTAGGAGACTGTTTTGTCAAAACAGCTGATAGCATTCTTCACATCTTCGGTCATTTCTCACTAATGTGCTGACCAAACAGGATACAGTTACACACACTCACTGCAAATCTTCAACATTAATGAGTGCGAGTATTCTATGTTTCTCTCACACCATCTGTCCTACCATCCATCCATCCATCCAACCATCCATTAGAATTGGTGAAACTGATGTGCAACAAAAAGCTCTTCAGATAAGTTAACAACAATATTAAAATTAAATACTCTGTCCATCAGATTCCATTGTTTGCAGTACTTTGTGTAACAGTGAGCAGGGTAGCAAAGATGCTGGTATGGATTGTGTTAAGAAGTCAATAAGTTTATTGCTCAACTGCAAATTATCAAGCCTCAAGTATCTACTTTTTTTTTTAATACATTTTTGACTGGACAACTTGAAAATGTGAGGATACCTAGCTATAAATGTGTGTTTTTATTATACAAAAATAGCGGTACATGTATCATTATGGGAATTTATTTTTAACTCCACATATTAGTGTTGGCATCAGCCTTAAAATCCAGCTTCAGCCATGCTCTAATTGAAAGTACTGTAATACCAGTTTCTCATTTATTCAACAAATGACAAAGAATAAAAAGAGTGTGGAAAAGTACTTTGTTCTAACCTCCCCCAACACACACACACACACACACACACACACACACACACATGCACACACACCACAAAATACAAGGGCTTCACAGGGTGAAATGTTTGACTTGTAGATTGTAAAGGACTGCACACTGTATGTTGTACATTGTGGCTCACGGGGCCAGAAATGCTATTTTCCCCTGAGATTTCATGCAGCAACACTCTGCATGTGGATGGAGCTCTTGGCACAATCAGCCACTTATGTAGAGAACATCACTTTTGCACCATGAAAAATACTAAGTCTTTACACTTCTCTTCAAATGTCACAAAATTGCCGGGGAGGTCAAGGAACTACTAAAATTGCTCACTTACCGTGACATAATAGTAAATCCCTGCCCGGTTTCACTTGTTCCTCAGAAATGTTAAGAAACTAAAGGAAATTGCTATCCACCTCTGGGTACACATGAGCCAGTTTCACACATCTCCATTAAAGGAGCGTAACGGCACTGTAGTAAAAAATATTGTGACATAAACTGCACTTTATCATTGCCCCTATTAACATATTTTGATTACTTTATGAATCCCACTGAGTCCATCAAAATTCAAAATTCATCTAGTAACACATTCAGGGTCAGCACCTTGTTTTTATAGGAAATTGTTGTTGTTAACTGTTATTGGTATCAGATTAAAGGAATTTGAAACATTTTTTTTTTTTCTTAGATGTTATGTCTACATGTAATTGTACATGTTGAAGTGCCGAGATTTTTAGAGACACTAAATCAATAGTTTTCTTTTCCAGGGTTAAAAATCAAAAGTAAGTGAATGCCACTGGATGTTTTGTAGCGTTGCGTTTTAGTTACAGTCTAATCAGATTGATCTGGTAGTTGTGCCCCCTCCTCATCCCCCCCCCCCCCCCCCCCCCCCCCGTCATCACAACTGTCTCCAGACAAGGCATTGCCATTTTCTGTGTGTGCAGACAAGAGGACCCAAAAGCAAGGAGATGACAGACTGGCAGATATGATAAAAGTGTTTAACTGAGACCCTGTGTCCATCTGGTATCAACATCTATTCTGTGCAATCCAGTCACAAGCTGACACCTCAAAGTACAGGTGTAAACAGCAACAATGCTTCTTCAATGCGTCTTGAGATCCAACTGCTCAGGCACCATTTGGAAATGGCCTGAGACGCTGTTGTCTGCGTTGCATTGTAAGTGTAAACACAGGTGTCCCAGGACGTGTTGAAGGACCGCCTTCTAACCTGATGTCCTCTGTCCAGCCCGATGTCTCCAATTAGGGCCAGATCATGACAATATCTTAGCTGACTCTGCCCAGCAACTGCACTCTCAGCTGATGGATCAAATGCAAACTGAGGTGCAGGTCGGCTATAAAGCAGCTACTTAATGAATAAAAACACAAACTGTCTACCTGCAGGGTGGGACTACAGGGGAGCCAGATGATGATGATGCAAGAAATATCGGGGGGTGTCTAAAATATGTGTTGACAGCATGCAGGGTTTTTTCCCATATAAAATTTGGAGGCTACCCCCTTTCTTAAATTTTGTGCCCTAACATGATTAAACATGTTCTTACTAGCCCTAGATGTAATTAAGTTACTACAGGAATACCACAGAAATATTACAGGCAAATTTATCCACCTAAGCGGAGAACCCGACCCTCCCAGACCCACTGGAGTAATTAAATAATCTGAGCCTGAACTGACGTGATCGACTCAGTCAGTTAAAAATCAGTTAAAAATTTTCATTTCCCTTGAAAAAAGCAGCCACAGATAAAGCTGGCTCACAAGACATGCAGTTTAAAGATCACCTACCACACTGACAGCACAGTTAACTTATGAACAGAACACACATCACAATTTCAGACACTTGTCTGTTTCATCTTGCTTCACTGGCCTTGTATGTACAGCAACTTGCATAGATCCATATGAACACCTGAGACTGGACTCTTCTGTAGCCTTTAGGAATAACTGTGCTGTTGAAAACAGGTTAAAATGGAAACACACAATCCCCACCTAAATTTTGATACACACTTCCTTTCCATGGCACGTCACCTGTCCCTAAATTGTAACCCACTCATCCATCACAGTTGCTTATTGGATAAAACTTTTTACATCTCCACAGAAAACGCAATTTTGGTACTCTATTAACAGGATTAACAAATTGCCTGCATTTACATCTGTTTACTTAGTTTTTTATTTTTCGTTTTTTTTTTTTTTTTTTTTTTCCACTAACCACCTAATGTGTCCTGCTGTGTAACCCCACTCTGTGCATCCTCTTGCTACATCCCCACAGATTTCTGTCTGAGACTCGTAAGTAATCGCTACAAAAAATGATTGGCACATTCCTGCACATTTTGTCCAAAAGCACAAAAACATCCCTCTCCAGATAATACATTAGAGCATGATTATTATGCAAGTTGGTGTGGGTGAACTGAGGGGTGAAGGAGAGCTTTTAAAAATCCCCATAATCTGTTTACCTACTCTGTTGGAGTGAAATTCAGGGAAGGGATTGTGATATCTGAAGAATTCTTTCTCTCATCATCCTTATGTTTAAAGACAACCGCTGAGGCCTTTCAGAAATGGTAATTGCTGTGCTGATAAGTTTAATGTCTCTTGAACGACGAGACTGAATATGGGAATGGAAAAATATATATCTAAAGAATGTGTGTGTGTGTGCGTGTGTTTGAATTCTGCGGTATGAATCACAAATGAAGAGCATCTTTGTAACTTTGGATATGGGAAACTTAACATGTAGGAGTCTGGTGCTTGCGATTACAGTTTCATTCTTTGTGAACAACTTTCTCCTTACTTTCTCACCCTGTTCCTCTGAAATAACGGCTCATCACGTCAAAGGACCTCGCAGTGCTCGTGCTGTCACAAATCCAACAAAGCTACAAAGATACGGTTTGACAGAGACACATTCACGGTGAATGTAAACACACAAGATACGTACAGTACACAGCTCGATCCATCGCAGCCAGAGCCAAAGCTGAGAGGCATTTCACGCACAAAGCTGGGTGACATTTGTACTACGTGTATACATCAAATACCTTTGTGACTTCTGCTTGCTCTTTTTGTTGTGTCTGAGAAAATCATGAAAAAAATACTTGTGAAGGCAGAGTTTTGGCATTCTGAAAACATGTTTATTTCTTTCTTCAATAATTCAACATGGCAAAAATGGACATTTTCACGACTTTTAATGATAAAACTGCACAAAAGCGTTATTATGTGACTGGCGAGAGTATTCACTGATAAAAACAAATTAAATCACCCGAGGTGAGACCAACAGGACAACATACCACAGGCCTAGTATTAATCACTGAACCTCAAAGACCACATGCTAGTCTCTTTTTAAGGTAAAATAAATGTAGTTTGTCCATATCCTATCATACACATGTTCCTGTTATTATGCAGAGCTGTTATGAGTGCGTATATAGGAGGGGTCTCTCCTGTTCATCTGTTCAGCCATTCAGTCATATTTCATTCTCATTGTTATATCCACTCTGCCTGCCTCTTTCCATAGCTCAAAACACCTTGAACAACCATACTGAATAATGCCTTGTGAATTACCATATGAAAGGCGTGCCTCTCACTGTGAGGAGTGGTATCATAGAAACTGTGTCAAAATGCATACTGCCGACACAGGTGCAGATAAAACACACATGGATACATGATTTCAGAAATGAGAGAGAGAGTAAATTCCCCGGAGCACTGTTAGGAAGGGAGCGTCGTCCTCAGCAGTGCCAGGAAACCGCTGGGAGAAGACTGAATAAACTAAGAGATATTCATCATTTAAAACAGCCCAATGTGGGAGATCATTACAGTGTATCACTCACCTCCTGCATAATAAAGACTGCACAAGTGGGAACTATGATTAGAATACGAGAAACATTTAAAGTTGCAATGCACAGGTTTTCACTTTGAGGCAGGTAGTCTATCATTAGTCCTGCCCTCCTCCTCTTCACTTGGTAAGGTTGCTGCCCCAACACTTATCATTTCCTAGGCTGTCTAACATGGAGCAGCATCTACTAGACTGTAACCGGGGTATCTGTGTACCCAGCACGGGCGCTGAAGAGGCGGACACCAATTGCAGGGAATCTGCAAAGCAAAAAGCGATGCTAGTGTTCACTGTGCTGTGAACAGGTAATTTCTGCTGCACATTTAGATTCGTTGTGCTTTGCTTTCAGACATTGTTGGTATTCATGCACTACACGCACTACAGCTGCTAACCTCACTTTGAATGTTACAGCTTAACTCACTGCTGGCGATGCCCAGAGGAAAACTTGTGCCCAGAAACTTTCCAAATATCACTGAAAAGGCAAGGATTAGGCATCTAAATAGCCACAGAGAGACACAAACCGATAGTGAATGTTATACCATAGCAACACATGAATGTCACGGGCTAGAGGGGGTGTGTTAAAACAATGTTTTGGGCGGGACTTAAATTCGATGTGGCGCTCACCATTCTCAGAATGCAGGGCTCCTCTGTGCACCACAAGTTAACAAAAAGTCAGCAGGTGGTGAGGCCTTTTCCTATCAGGCTCGCTTTTTATGGAATAATCTCCCTGCTGCCCTCAGACAATCAGAGTCTGTTGAATCATTTAAATCCAAACTTTAAAACTCATCTTTTTGCCTTAACCTACAATTAGTTGCCTTTCCACTCAGTTCTTCATCACCGTGTATTGTTTAGCGGGCTCAGTGAATTAACCCAAGCCCTCACCTAGACTATAGAGACCCAAGTATCTTGTATCTTTTTCTCTCTCTGAGGTGTGACTAATATTGCTCTTGTCTTTTCTCCCTGTGTGTGAATGGTTTGATGTGAGTCTCCCCTGTGGGCCTGTGTAGTGTGTCCTTCCACCCAGGTCTCCATGATGATGGCGGTTGCGTGGCTCAGGTTCTGGGCTGTTTCCAGAAGCATCTGGACGCAGCTTGGTGTGTTCCTGATCGCATTCTTTATTGTCTCTATCTGATACCTTGTCTTGTCTCCCGTGTGTGTGAACTGTGAGTCTCCCGAGTGCATGTGTAGTCTGCCTCCCTCGCAGGTCTCCATGGTGATCGCGTGGCTCAGGTCCTAGTCTGTTCCGGTGTCCCATGGACATCGCCTGGCATCCTTTACATTCTTTATATATCTTATAAATCCATTATAATGTTGTTATCCTGTTTCAGTGCATAACCTTTACACTAATTACTGCTACTGAGCTGTTATTTATTTTAATACTACACGTTGTGGCTTTAAGTATGTAGCCTACTCAGTTATAAGGGCATGATTATTTCAAGGAACCATTTTACGTGGCTTGATTCAGAAGACATAGCATGGAATGGGTTTTGTTGATCTGACAAATTAAACTGCATTATGTTAAGTTATTAATAAGTTAAAATGATTGAAAATATGCACACAGATACACAGCTCAAGTGCAGTGCAAAGAAACACAGATTTTATTCAAAAGTTAAATAGAGCTCTGCATTGTGCACAAGACATCCTACAAATAACTGACAGCCTCAGTTTTGAACAAAGAAAACAGTAAGAAACATTTTCTAAATTGCTACAATGTATAAGAACATGAAAGCAATTTTAAGCCTATTTGTGAATATTTTGAAAAAATGTTATAAATGCACTGCAGTATAAACAATGTTGGGACTGATGCTGGAGGCTAGAATTAGATGTTGGTTTGGCCTTGTACACATAATATCCATTCCTTCTATTGCCTCGTGTCAATCTGATGTCAACCAAACCCGTAGCCAGCAATCAAAAAAGCAAGCAAGCAAGCAAACAAACAAACAAACAAACAAACAAAAACATTTCAAACTCAGCTATCACTTACAAAGATGGTAGCAGGCAGTGAGTGAAAACATGCATGCCAGTGTGTCCATAAATCTGTGTGTGTGCATGTGCTCATGCATGTGTTTATTTGTGCACAAGTTCACGCTCGTGTGTATTTTATTGACTCTGTTTCACTGAGCTGTTGCATTATTCAAGGACACCAAATCACTGAGTAGTTTTGGGATCTATTCAGTCAAAGTGTTTTGGTATTCAGTGAAAGTTCAGACTGAGAACCTCTCCTGTTCTTGCTCCTTCCCTACAGTGATACAGACTTTTACAAACAGCCCTACAACTCCAATCAAATCTGTTCTCCCTCTAGACCGTTCAGAATTTGAGCTCTTAATTTGGGTCTGTCATCGAATAGAAAACCCTCTGCCTGAGCTCACTCACTTTTTTTTTTTTTTTTACCTCTCTTCACCTTCCCATCCTCAGATCAAAGTTATTCTGTGTCACCATCACAGCTCTGCTTTCTCCTCAGGAAATTTAATCCCATGAGGTATAATGCAATTGTGTTTGAGCACCACCTTGACCATGATCAAGGACTTCAAGATTGCTCTTTGCTGCGTCAGAGCCAAAAATGTGGCATTAGCATTCCCTTTCACTGTTTCTTGTCACCCTTATCCCGGTCTTAATATGCAGCGTCTTAAATTGCCAGTTGAATTTGTCATGCTCATGTTGAACCCCTGAATTAAAAAAGGATTTGTTGTAAAATACATGAATGAATGAATGAATGAATGAATAAATGAATGAATGAATGAATGAATGTATGAATGAATGAATAAATAAATATATTTAGTAGTCAGCTTTGTTTTTCCTGCCTTCCAGTTAACACTTGGGTATAGTGCACAAATTCAACATCTGAATGTATTTATTCAACAAAATCAATTTTAGACAATTCTACAATTCTTCTAATTATATTACAATTCTATCTATCTTATCTGAATTACTTTCATATAATATTGCATAGCTACACACTGGCAAATACCCTCGAGTGTATAAGTTTTCATCCTCATCTTTATGCCCATGCCAATGTCTTAGAATAAACAGACCTCTGAATATTTTAGTGTCCTACTGCCTAAATATATTCAAGACCACAAAAAATAGATAAATAAAAAAAAAAAAAAAAAATAGACCAGCAGGAAATACCATATGTTTGTGGATGGACAGGATGCCTGAGGGAAAGTCAGACAGACAAAAGATTGAAAGAAGGAAAAACATGCTGAATAAGATGCACCAGTATGCTTTGTGTGTGTGTGTGAAAAGCTAAATAAAAAAATGGATGGCTGTGTGAGAGAATAAGCTGCATGAAAAAAATAAAAGAAAAAAAGCTTAGTTTATCTGGGTTTGGAACGGGATTTTCCTTCAGGGACAGGTTGTCATCATGGCACCAAAGGAAATCCCTGGTCCCCGAAGGAAATCCCTGTCCCCTACCTGGGTAAACAGAACTTTCACTTCAAAGTTTCTTTGACAGAAAAATATTTATGCTTCTGTTTGTATCACCCAAGTACAAAGACTGTAAGACAGCCAGACTGCCAGGCAGAAAGACAGAGAGCAACAGAAAGGCTTGGCTCATGCTTGATTTATCCAGTGTTGACTGATTCAACTCCCACGAGTGCAGCAAACAGAGAATGCAGTAGAACAGAGAGAGGCAGTTGGTTGATTAAAAAACTCAAGTACCCTAAAGCCAGCCCAGCTGTTCCCTCTGAACATCCAGACCATGGAGACCAGCAGAGTCTGCTTCCATGTCTGAATTACCAGTCAGACCACCCTGTTTATCAGCAGAACTGCCAGTTGTAGTAGAACAAAATGTAAGGGTCCAGTCCAATGGTTGACTAAGAATACAATGGAAGACAAACAAAGAGCAATAGGCAGCCAGGAAAAGACATTCAATGCAGCAACATTCTCTTACATTTCTCTTATTTTTCTGTCAAGAGAAATAATAAGAGAACTCAAATCCAGATGCAAATGTTCTTAAGCATCCAAATCTGCTCTTACCCTGGGATACTGAATGATGAATCCCACGTGTGCATAAGCATTTGGTAATGCCCCCCAAATATTATATAGGGGCAGTTTTTGTGCTGTGGCACATGCCTAAGAATTGGAGATGACAGCAAACAAGAGGGGAAAAAAAACTTCAGCGGCTGAAGTCAGAGTTGATTGTGATTGTGTGGTTTGTGCTGATTTTCCAGAGTGTCAGTGCTGTGAATGCCTTCTCAGCAGATGGACATACAGTTGCTGAAATAAAATGAAGATTCTGAAAATGAAGGTTCTGTATTAAAATGCAGACCAAAAGACTCATTGCCCAGGCTGCAGGCTCCATGGTGACCACTGCAGGAGGACAGGACAGTTTGTGAAGCCCTGAAAACAGATTTAAGACACATGACAGTGATTAGAGGCAGTTGTGGAAGTCCTTATTTTGCATGGAATACAATTCCCACAGGGAAAAGGCAAACACAGAACTGTTTTTTCAGTGAACTGTAATCATTTATTTGCAGTGTCTGCGCCAAACAGAGACCTACCTTTGAGCTGCACTGACACTGACAGAGGAGAGGGTGGTTGGGGTTACCTGGAGCCTTCTTGGGTCTTGATGCAAAGAGACTTTGTGAACCTTTCATATCTGTAAAACAGAGGATGGAAACTGTGGAAATTGTGTATCCACCACTACAAGAATACCACAGCATGCTTTTAAATCTAAATGAATGGCCTGGCATTATATCAAAATGATTGTAACTAACAGCCAACTAAACAACAGAAATTTTTCATTATCTACTGTTTATGACACAACATTACTTTGTAGGTTTGCATTTTAGCATTTGGATTATTCTCCACTTATTGCAGTAACCATAATTCTAGCGGGCATGCTTTGAGTTATGGGTTAGGTGTTACACAGGTTACACAAGTACTTTTCCACCCTCCAGAGTCAATAATCTAGAAATTCAGTGGAGTAAATGTCATACATGTCCCACACATTTTACAAACGCTCACCTGTCCAGGAGAAGGAATATGACATCCTCCTTCAGCACTCTCCCAGGAAAAGCTTATCCAAAGGTTATATGGGTTTGTCTTTGTGGTCTATCACTTTCTTTGTCATATTTTCATATTTTGGATTTGGAGGACTTCGGGTTTGAAAGAGGAGTGAAGGAAACTATCTACGATAAGACAGAGAAACCATCCTGCAACAGAAGAGGAGGTTTACAATGACACTTATCCCCCACCTACAACGCTGTCCCTTCAACTTTAAAGATTGTCATTACAACAGCCTGGAGCACCAACAAACCAAGTGGCATCAATGATCTTAAGGACAACCTCAGTCAGAAGTGAAGAAGACTCTTGGAGGTCAAACGTCTTCAAGTATCTATAAAGAAGCCCGGTTGCCCTTGATTCAGCATTCCTTGGATAAGGCTAAACAAAGATGTTGTTGGCATTTTTACTTACCAGCTCTGTCCTGTTAATCATAAAATTAATTGATAAAATTAAAAAGTGATTTTAACTAAAAATGTCTCACTCACTGAGCAGCTTTTTCCATCAGCTCTGGCAAGCCAGTCAATGCTGGCTGTCATAAAATGCATCACCACCGGATGCGCCGGTGTGGAAATGTTGCCACACATGCTGGATTATAATTGTTTTTATTGCAACTTCCAGAAAGATTGATCTGGCTCTGGTGATGGGCTAAATCAGCATCGTATGAACTGGTTTATAACTTTGAATATAATGGATGTTCATTTGTATGTACAAGTTCTGCACTCCAAGTTTCTTCATGATACTAAGAATTTGTGTTTACTGAAAAAAAGATAATTTACTGATGCTGCTTTGCTGTTCTTTTTTTGTTTTTAACTTGTGCCCTTTTAAGTCTGACTAGCAATAAGTGCTGCCTTACGTCAGTGCTGTCGTGTTGTTTGTTTGATTGTGTTTGAAAATAATTAAACTATTGTTTTTTAGAAGTGCTGTATTTCTCTTTGAGGCACAGCATGGTGTAGAAGCCAGTTGAGCTGCAGAACAGTAGATGAGCACCTCCTGTTGATCCACTTGAGCAGATCCAGTGTCATCCGGCTGCCAGGGGAAATCCAAAGGTTAAGTTTGATTTCTCTGACAGCGTGCCCTGTGTCCTAAAAAGCCCCAGAAACCAAGCACAGGGGTCGGTTCCTTGGAGGTGTGTCACGTCAAGCTGCCATGGAAATCCAAGAATAATAGATTTATCTTTGTGTAGACTACAGTCCATTTGATCTGAACAGGTTGCATGCTGTAGCTCAAACAAACAGAGGGGCTGGGGTGGCATGAAGGCTGAAATTAAAGGTGACATGTTCCTTCTACCCATGCATTACGTGTGAAAAGTGACCATTTGACTGTATTTTAGATTTGCTGTAACACTTTGACCAGGGTATTTTTCACATTGCTCTGTGAAGAATATCAAACATGATACAAGTCATGTTCACATTATTGTAGCGTCTTGGGGAGACGCTCATGTTCTGCGCCCACACACAGTCGCATATTTTGAATAATATTGTCGAGACATGTCATTATGCATGTACTTGTCTGCAAGTTGCTGTCACCATAAATCCTGTATTTCAAATGTGATCTACATTGACATCAAACATGCATGCATGTTACATTTTGTGCATTTTATGGCAATAAATGCACCAAAAACACTTTTAAGGAGATTGCTTAAAGCTGCATTAAGCGATTTCTGACCACTAGAGGGTGTCAAGAGCACAAACACTCTTTTTATAAACACACAAGCCACAAGATAAACAACTTTTTCTGTGGCTGCAGGGGTGACTACAGTGACAGAGGCACTTGTGCGATTGATCTGAAATTTGGATAATTTATCTGCAGAGTGTGCGGTTTCAGAGAGGCCTTGCATGAACTGCTGACTAGATTAAAATGCGCACAAATGAAGTCATTATTGTTTTACAATGAAAAAGCGTGTAATATTGCTTAATATAGCTTTAACGTCAACCTTTTGAATGCGCTTGCCAATGAGCGTACTGTCTCTGTTGGCCCCAGTCCTGGTGAAGCTTTCAGGGAGCATTTCACAGTTATTGTCCATCACTCTGCATCGCCACCAACTGTCAAGTCCTGTTCCCATCCATACTCACACAGTCTGGCTCATTTGCATATTAGCTTGAGTCAACCTAAATTGCTGCTGCTGCCTGTTTTGAGTAGGACTTGGTTCTATCAGTAGTATGACCTCAACTGGATTACGTGCTAAAATGAGGAGTAATAACTGGATTCAGCTCTGATATGAAGAGAGACATACCTGTCAACATTTGAGTAGTAAAATTCGGGAGATTTTTGTGCCCGGGGTGGAGGTCAATTGTCACTCTTCTCTGACAATGTCACACTAACCTCGCAACAACTGCCACCTACAGTACATGCAGTAGGTTACTGTAGCGGGTGGCAGAGGTCAGACTGGGAATGGGCGGCTCGCCCCGGGGTATTATTATTATTTTTAATAAATGCAGGTTAAATACGGGAAATTTACGGGAAAATACTAATACGGGAGGGGGCTGGGAAAGGAGGGTAAAATACGGGAAAATCCTGGCCAAAACGGGATACTTGACAGGTATGCTGAGAGATCTGGTGTAAAGTCTTAATCTGAACAGGTTACCATCTGTAATTCAAACATGCATGCAGGAATCATAAGGATACAATCAAGGTCAAAGCAAATCAAGTTTAAAATGAATAGTAATAACCACACCAAGACATTCTTTTAGATTTCAACAAGTTTTCATCTTGGCCTTCTCTTGTACCTTTGAGCATGGTAGGAATGACACAAATGAGAGACTGACGTGGAGGCCAAATTTTCTGGGGTCTTCTTGAGCAGTGGAGTACTCCTCAGGTCCTGGCATGTATGTGATGTGAGTTATCAAGGATCCCATGCAGGGTCACGGCTACATTGGTATGCATCAGAGCTGTGACTTAGATGTCTAGAATCAGTGCCAGAGAGTTTTCACATGGCAGAGTTTCACAGTTAGAGGTGTGACTGCAGGTTTGATAGGTCCATCTGTGCCTATGGTTACATCATAGTTTTTGCACACGCACACACACACACACACACACACACCATTCCAATTTATTAAATCGGAATTAGCACAATGCATTTACTATACACAGTGGACTAAAATGTAAAACTCACATCATCATATGAAAAATTACTTAATACAAATCAATACAAGGGAGTAGATGATTGGTGCGGTATTGTGAAAAATAATACCGCAATACTCAGTCGTACCAATTTTTTTTTACACAGCTTCATGTCATGACAATTTGTCCACAGACACCCACCATGACAGTTACTCATTTTTACCAGCCATTTTGCCCCCATGGACATGGGACTTGAACGAAATCAATTCATAGCTTCCGAACGGGCTGGAGCAGCACAGCCAGCCAATCAGAGCTGTATCTCACCCTGCTTTGGTGCCAAGTCACCAAAACAGCCTGTGCATTTCAAGAGTAGAAGAGAAACACTGCATATAAATTATTACAAATCATTCCAAGCAGTTATTATTGGAAATTCTAACGGTTAAAAGCAGGGAGGGTGGTTTTCGATGGCAGGTTATGTCCAGAATGGGACCAGACATCCTGCTTTTTCACCATTAGATATCTTCACAGATCTCTGCACAGAGGTTTGGGCTTGGGGGTTAGTTACTCTTTGAAATCCTGAATAATGTATCTGCCTCTCAAGGTGCCCACTGGAAAAAGTTGATATCTCATTCTCATCCAGTCTGTGTAGGCTGTGGAATAGCAAACAGATATGGACTGGCTTGGTAACAACTCTGAACTACATCCACTACGGCAACACGCTCAGCACAGTAATTGCTGTGTAACTGCATTAGCTGAGACAAGTTCATACAGTCCACCCAGCAGTGCTTGGGAATTACGTTAGAAGTGTCATGGAATACAAAGGGAAGAAAAATGACACAAACCCACATTGGCCTCAGCCTCCTCAGTCCCACAGGCACAATCTGAGAAATGGCATCACCTGCTTGCATAAAGTGAGGTGAGAGTGCGACATAATCCCTATCCAGCCAGTGAGGGAGCTTTCCTCGGGCGCCAGTCAATCACAGGGGGCAAGGACACTTTGTGAAGCCTACAACGCCCGGTACCTGGTTCCTGACATGGTGTTAGCATGTACTGGCTCTGCATGCTTTTTTTTTTTTTTTAACGACCACATGGATGCCTGATACACAGTAGTAAATAGAGACATCACTTTGACCAAACCCTAACCCATTCCAGCCTTACCGCCTGCAGCCAACCAAACACACGCTGCCTCAGTTCCCTCTCTATCCAGTCTTACTGACATCATTTAGATTAAAGTGATTTTTGATATTTGTTGCGACTGCACAGCGCAGTATCAAGGCAAAGTAATAGTAATAGTGTAATAGACCTGCTGCTCCATCATAGGAAACCGGGTTAGTGTAACGTTTTGTGTTTCAGAGGGATGAAAAATGCACGATTTTATGAACAAGCGGTAATGTGACTTAGTCTAAAGGGAGCGACAAAGTCTGTATAAGCGGGATGTGGATGGGTCAAACACGTGGACTTTGCTGAAAACGACCGGAGTTCAAATTAAAGTCCATGCACAACTGGAGTTTGTTTTCTATTACACCCTTTGGCATGATATTAGGTTGGACTGTCGATGTGGCAAATTGGTCTGGTCACGGTTTGACAAGTAAAAGATACTCCATTTCTTTGATTATCTTTATTTTAAGTAAGATATGATGGACTCTGTCAGCACCCCCCTCTCTCTCTCTCTCAACCCCCAGAACCCTGCAGCAATTTCAGCCCACAGATCTGACTGGGGGCGATAACGATGTACGCAGGGCAGTGTATTTGGAATTACACCATTCGCTTATGGCTATCATTACTGATGACTCACAGCCTAATTACCTTGGATCTCTCCAGCACATGCAAAATGTTGGTTAGCAGCAACAAAGGTGGCTGTGAGCGCACTGAATTAACTTCACAATACCCAGCACGTTTCCTGTTGGAGAGGAATATCAGGAATTACTTTTGATGGTTCAACTTTTTATTTTGCACAAGTAAATTACTATATGCAAAGATGTAGACAAAATAAAGCATATTGAAGCAAACTGCTGCATTTCTGATTCATTCTTGTTGCATGTACTTTAGTGCTGTCAATAAAATGAAAAGGAGTTATTCTATAATGAAACACTGATTTATGTGAAAAATCATTAAAACTTCAAAGATAAAAGTTCATCATTTATGTGATGCTCCTTGTTGTTAGTGTTTTTAAGTTATGAGTGACAAAGTTTGCTTTCTGAGTGACAACTGTTGGCAGTGTTATGGGCCAACATGACATCATGACGTGTGGAACAGGCATATTTTGTGACATGTAGGAAATGTTTTGTTGGTGTTTTGGAGGTGAGATGAACTGTTTGGCCAAGATGCATGTTGGTAATGCACATGTGAAGCGTTTTGAAAAAGAGGCTTCACTATTGACTGATGCTTGTTAGCAGATGAAAAAAAAAAAAAAAACTGTACAACAAACTTAATGTTGTGTAATTTCCCAACCTCATATGTGCAGTTAATGAATCATCCATACTGATGTCATGCCACTGCTAACTATGTGAGGTTTTTCTTTCCTTTCTTTCTTTTTGTGCTCAGGCTCCTTTTTAAACAAGGCTATTTCTGAAAGTTCAACCTTTCCTTTCAACTCTTTCGGTGCAGTCTGAGGCTCGGTGAGATATCTCCAATCTCATGTAGGCATCCAAAGCTATTAAAGGAAGAAATCAAAGATCCTGTTTCAATAGTTGAAATCACTGCAATTATCCAGACTGCAGTTTGCCATAATTAGAATGAGGTGATGAAAGCCTCCTGGCCTCTAGCCTGATAATAGGAAATCTCTCTCTGTCTCTCTCTCTCCTCTCTCTCTGTCTCTCTCCCTCACACACACACCCACACACAATCAGAATAAGGGAAAAACAATCTGTACTCCAAGCAAAGGTGTCGTGAAATACCAGCACTGACGATAACTGTTATATTTAAAAAATGAAATACTGATGTTGTGTTTGTAATACACATATATGATAATATATTGTGTAAATAATCCAGTGCCTGATGAATCATTTCTGTTTCTTTCAGTTCTTGATTTATCTCTCTCACCCAACACCACATACATACACACACACACACACACACACACAGACACAGCACACACACCTGAGGTGAGGCTGTGATACCAGGGCTCACAACCAAAGGGTGCACTGTCGTCCAGGGTATGGAAAAAAAATGTTCGGGACAGACAAATATCTCCTGTGGGACACTTCCTGGATGTGGGACGAAAAGGGGAAATCGGGGATTTTATTGTCATTATTGTTATTTGCTTATCACAAAATGACAAGGACTCAGTCTATTAGCCTATTAGTATATTAGCAATCACTGGCTATCCCCTGGATTTAAGGAGGCTTACTTTGTCTCCATCTTACACCCACTCAGTTTATTACCTGCAGGAAACACTGAGTTTATCGGGACAGCAGACAGGAGAGAAAAAGCAGCTAGAGTACTCAGAGGTGATAATACCATACATGTAGAATACTGGCCAGTATAATTTGTTGGTTAAATAGTTTCTACCCTGATGAGTCTGATCAGGTGTTTTTTTCTGCATGTGTAGCTACACAACACATTTTGTTGTGCTTTGTTTCCAGGAGGCAGACAGTGAGTGTGAGACTGACCCAGAGGCCAGTGAGGAGAGGGGAAGAGCCAAACCAGCTTGACCCAAAACACATTATGCAGTGAATTTCAAAGAGTCTTAAAGGGTCTATTTAAAATCAGAAAATACCCATATTATTAGGTACTGTACATAAGCACTGAATAAAGCAATCAAGCTCTTTATATGTGTATGTGCTTGAATGTGTGTATACAGAAAAAGAGAGAGAGAGAGAGAAAGTACTGGTCATCTGACAAATGCTCAAAAATGTTCCAGCTAATGTTAAAACCAAACCTACAGTCCTCATCAAACCTTGGTCTGATAATAGAAAATCATAACTATTAGCTCTCACCATCACAGGCTCTCTAGCCCTTAACAGTTGGCTTTTTCCAGGCTTTTATCTTAGCCCTCTCACACAGTTCACCGTCTCTGTGAAACACAGCTAATAATACTCATGCATTTGATATGGAGTTCTTAAATTTCAAGTCCTCAAACCAAAAGCGTCACCATGTTTGATGTTCAAAAGCAGCTTCATTAATTAGCTGGCGAGTCATTCAAGAAGATGTGTTCTCAGGTAACACGCCATGGATATCCTTGCATCTCTTGAAGCTCATAGCAGGCATTCGGTGTTTTTGGGCGAGCAAGCAGCTGACCCAAGGCTGAACACAAATGACCACGCGGGAGTGACAGAGGGATTCCTCAGAGCCGCTGCCAGCTCACAACAAGCAAGAGTGGTGGTTCTCAGGTTTGTCACATTCAAAATGAAAAACATTTTTATTTGATTTAGCACTGCTGATTTCATCACTGATGAAGATACAGGTAAGAGAAGGGTAGGTGAGGCAAAAAAGAAAACTTTAACTCTTATGTTATTATACATTTTCTGTTCTGGTATCCTTGTTTTATGCCCTCTTGTAATGCGTGTTAATGAGCGCTATATATGTACATTTTATATTATTATTATTATTATTTTTATTATTATGATTTGGCACCAATGGGGTTTATATGGTTAAAGCAGTAATTTCAAACTGGTGAAGCTTGAGCTATCAGGGAGCTGTATGCATAAAGCTTCAGAGAATCAATCACTCATACAGCTCAGCTTACTGTCTCTGCAATTCATACATCATCTGTGTTACCTCCCATTGATGCCTGCTGCGTTTGTGTTATTAAGCTGTGGGGATTTCCCCATTTACTCACACACACACACACTCACACACACACACACGTGCTCACATACAAGCACAGGAGGAAGATTGATTGACAGCCCTGTTGAGGCTACATTGCCAGAAGCAACAGTAAAAAAAAAATATATATATATATATGTATATGTCATGGGATTTTTAAATGATTATTTATTTATTTTCCTATTTATTTATTTCTAGTCTCTATAATATACTTCATACAATTATTGATTTAATGTGAAGAGGGTTCATGAAATATTTTTTTTTTTTTTTTTTTTTTTTTTTTTTTTTACTGGGGACAAGTCAGCAGAAGGAATTAGCGTGGGCCATCACACACATCACACCATAAACTTTTCTGTTTTTCTTGTAGGGGAAAGAACAGGGTTTATGGAAGAATGGAGGATATAACTAAGAATACCTAAGTGGAATATTGCCTTTGACATTGCTTTATTTCTTATTTCTAACAAATGTTACGTCAGCTGTCATGCGTCTCATGCTTCTCAAAACATTTCCAAATTCAATTCTCGTTCGTCGTTCGTTTCAAAATCTCAGTTCACCTTTAAGGGCAGAGTGGACGTGGCATCAGGATAATCTAATGCGGTATACAATGAGTTATTAAACTGCATAAATCACTGATGCACTGGATGCATTAGAGTTCTGTTCCTGGGTTTTCATTAAAGTAAATGAAACACACACACACGCACATGCACGAACACACACACCATTCAGTAATTACATTTATATGCAAATATTTGTGGGTTTTTGTTCAGCTGTAATATAGAGCCTGCAATTGGACAGACTGAATTTTCACTGACCGCTAATTTAGTGGTGCAGACTTTTCAGAGGGCAGGGCGGCTCGGAGGAGAGCCAAGTATATTTTGTTGCTGACTGCATACAAAGCAAAACAAGTACTCTATGTGAGTGGATTATGGAATAAACTCATCTGTAACGAACATGCCTATGTGAGTGGATTATGAAATAAAATCATCTGTAACGAACATGCCCTGCTAATATCTGCGTCTGAAGTTTGTAAGCATTGTGCTAATTAACAGTAACAAATGCCCATGAGTACATTGTGTATGTACATCTACCAGTGGTGTAAATTTCAGCTCTTTCTGGTAAATCAGGCTCTTTGTAGCTCTTTGTTGTTTCATATCCGTTGCTTAAAATTAGTCAAAATTGATGATATTATGAACAATAATTGGTGTTTTTATCTATCACTTTAATTGTTTAAAGGAATCTCATGTTGCCCTCTAATTACCAAAATAACAGACATTGTGCTGTTTGTTGCAATCTATACAAAACAGCACAATTTTATCACACATAAGTAGCGGCTTCATGAATTAAAAAAAATAAATAAATAAAAAAAATGGTATAATTAATTCATCTGCTGTAAGTTTTTGTTATTTGTATTATTTTCCCAACACAGTAGGTGGTTTTGAGTCTATTCTTCTTACAAAATTATGTATACTGCACCTCCAGCTAATGCAGACTGCAATTTTGCCAGCTCATTTGGAAGACCTAAAAATAAATGCATTTCTTTTAATTTTAATGGAGCAAAAAGCACCATATATTTTAGAAACCAAATTATTCAAAAACTCAGAAAGCTCACTTCTTTCAGTCTATTTTGGATTGCTGACAACAGTTGCAGACTTCCAATAAAAGAGCCTGGGTTTGTGAAGAATAAATACAAGCTATTAGTCCACCTACATTATAACCCCCACAACCAACCCAACAAACGCACGCACACACACACACACACACACACACACACAGAGAGAGAGAGAGAGAGAGAGAGAGAGACAGAGGTAGCAGGCGAGAGACACAGCTCATCCTAATGAAACTCATTTACTGTTGAACGTATAACTTATCTGTGTCAGGCTAAACGCACAGGATGTTTAACATCAGAGGGCATTTAGTCCATTTGATCTCTTTCCAATTAACTAGCAGCTGAAAGACCTCAGAACTTTCTGTGAATCCTTCAAATTATTTTCCATATGAGGATATTATCCTCTGCATGAGTGGTTATCACTCTGGTCAGGGAGGGAGAGGGAGAGAGAGAGAGAGAGAGAGAGAGAGAGAGAGAGAGAGAGAGAGAGAGAGAGAGTGTGTGTCTGTTGGGTGGTTTATTAACAGCTCTGCATCAGTGCTCCTGAATAACAGCCAAAAACTGTGCTGGATTGGAAGCTGTTCTGTAGTGGTCCATTCTATCAAAGGCAGCTATTGCACTTTAGATTTGTGAGATCTGATTATGAAGATCCTGTAGCTATATTTGTTTAAATGGGTGTCTGCGTTTCCTTTTCCTGCTCTCAATCTCTCTGGTAAAAGTAGCAACAAAGTCTTCTTACTTTCACACTTGACTGCCTCCATGTGTTCTGATTTGGGTTTGAATGTTTTGTGTGTTCCAACTTGTCATTTCATGTGTTGTGGCATGATGGGGTGACAACATTAGCTGCTTTGAAATCACTGGTGTAACTGTAGCCAAGGCCATATTCTGGTAAATCTTAATTTTACTGGTCTGATGTTTGTTTGGACATAAAACTAAAAGTTTAATTGCATCCACACTGAATTTTTTTTTTTTTTTTTTTAAGGTTTGCATCATGTAATTGCCATCAGATCACTAGAGCACCTGTGTGAGATTACCTTAATAAAAAATGTTATTTGTCAGCTGTCATTTAATCATTGGTACATTGACACTCAAAAATGGATGTAATCAAAACCGCAGAGCTTTTAATCATCATTTTAAAACACCACTCTACTCTTATTAATGCTAGTTACCTATGGCTAATGGAAATATGAGATGGCGGTACAATTTCTGTTTCTAGCTTGATTTTGATTGATATACTGTAGGATCATTTATCAGAGATGTTATCGCTGCCAATATTGGCTCCTAGTCACTCCACCGATGCTAGAATATATATTTGCAGGTGCTGTGTAAGCATAAACCAAATTCATTTTGAAAGCTTGTCAGTGTTGTTTTCAGAGGATATACAGCATCGATGCAGTGTCTGACAGGATCCCAAGCTCCCCTTCCAGATGCCAAGTGTTCCTGTTTTGTTTATAAAAAGTGTGGGTGTGATAATTGCAAGCTGTTGAACAAAAGCAGCTGCTGCTGGAAAAGGACAGCCACTTAAAATTGCCGGTTACATGCCGGCTTTTTCATTCTGAAGCCACTTAATAAACACCTTCCAGGCCAACCACCATCTCTCTCTGACTCACTCGCTCCATTTGTCTCCCTACTCCTCTCTTACTCTGTTCTCCACCTCCGTCTCACTGCTTCCCTCTGTTTCTCTGTTTCCACTCAGCGATAACCACTCGATGTCTGAAACAGCGGAGCTTATCCTCACCTCCATGTGGTGCTGACGGCCGGCCAAGCTACAGCCAAGCATGTATGAGTTAACAAAATCAGCAAATGAAGGGCAGAAATCTTTTCATTTGTTACCAAGTGTTACTCTGTTTTCCATCTTTGGCACAGTGCATAGCCAGCATACAGATCGGCGTGATTACACTTGCTTGTGTTATAAATGTGATTTTTCTCCGCTGATATGGACTGCACTGCTTTGCTTGCATTTTATCCAAATCAGTGAGACGAGATTAGACAAAAAGATAAAACTTTAATGATTCCTGTGGGGAATTTGGGTCATTGCAGGCGCAAAGAATGAGATCTTGATAAGAATAGAGTAAATGGAGTAATGAATATTGTATAACAAATAACAAATAAATGAATGAATGCATGAATAAGGAAATGAATGAATTAATTAGAGAACATGTTGAGAAAGATTTAACAAATAAATGAATACAGACACAAACTCTGCGTTGGCAGACTTACAGGCAACACTTGTTTTTGATACACAAATACTCAACTTGCAGCATAAATCATGGCGAACAAAACATGCATTGTTGGCACTACACAGTATTAGATTTACAGAATGGATGTGGATTCGAAAGAGATGAAAGAACTTGAAAGAGATGAAACAACATTATTATTCACATTATGAAAATGTACACAGAGGCACAGTGTCAGAACACCAACGGCCCCCAGACACACACACACACACACACACACACACACACACATACACCAGATGGAAGGAGCATATATGCAGAAATATGTAGATATCATGTGCATGGTTCATAGCGGATGTAAAATGTGTAGGAACAGAGCGAGTGTGAGGAGCAGCTGATGAAGACCGTGCAGTGCAGTCAGGCATCACAGTGAGCTCTGAGCTCTGGGCCCTGTGTGTGTGTGTGTGTGTGTGTTTGGCTCCTGTGTCGTCCACAGAGGCTGCCCGCGGAACTTACCTGCACCAATCCATAAATATAACTGCAGGGCAACCACAAGACTGCAAGGACTGTGATTGGTCCACTTCGCCACTTTGGGCCTCGTTCACATGTTTCAGTTGATTTCCACTCATGGAGAAACAGCACGGGACAAGCTGAGAGATTTTTCAAATATGTTCATTTGCAGGACACCTCACCCCCAAATAGTTGAGATTGGAAGATCTTACTATATCGATGGCAAAAAATATATATCAAAACATCTGCCTGACCACCCGCAGTGTGTCCAGTGGCAGACTCTGTGTATCAGAGAAAGAAATGTAATAGCTTTTTATCTGTGCTTTGTTAAATGGCATTACGTTGTCCATTTCTTGTGTGGCAAGCTGAGAGACAGGCCTATCATGGGGGCTGGCCTGAATTAGATGCATGTGGGCCTGCGGGAGATCTCGGGACAAAGTCTTGCGGGTGTCGGCGATCATGGGCTTGAAACATCAGGCTCATGCAGACCTCTATCAGCACTCTGGGGCCATTGTGGCAGAGGACATGGTGTAGCCAGATGGTAGTCAGTGCAAATGAGCGCCTGAAGCACTCCTTTCTACATGTAAGCTGTATCAGCTCATTTAAGCGTAGGTTGGAAGTTTTGTCAAAGATGAATTAATTCAGTTCAGATCCCATCCTGCCCTCTGCCACTGCCTGCAGGCTGTCTAGACTCCACTGTATGGCTGAGCTTGCCTTAAGAGACGAGAATTGATTTATTATCTGAATCCGACATAGACTCTAATGAGATATAAGGGTATTAAGGCTTTTTTTTTTTTTTTGAATTAGGGTGTGCTCAAATATTGTATGGGCTAGTACCAAGTACTCCCCTGCAGTCTTGCTACTAAATGATCATCTGAATCATCTTAAAATCTCAATCCTGGGAAGTGTTATCTTGCTTCCAGGCCTAACTGCTGCTAAGAAAATGTGTCCATTGGAAAGGCAAATGTTTCAAGCACATACACTCAATTCACAATTAATTCACAATTAAAATTAGCATGGATTGTTTTTGTCAAAACACTTTTCTGTCTTGAGCAAGCACCTTATGTAAAATCAAAGAGTTTTTAATGATTGGAACATCAACAGATTTATGTAGAGTACTGTTTAATATAAATTTCCCTTTCCTTTTCTATGCAGATGAGATTGTGTGTGTGTGTGTGTGTGTGTGTGTGTGTGTATGGATATGTGGAAAATCAAGGCTGTGAATAACTCAGTGGCAACAGTCTTTCATGACATAAATATTCTCATGCAATGGCTACATCACTACTTTCCATATTAAAAACTGTCAGAAAAAGATTCCACAAATTATGCGTTCAATCTGGTAAAATGACATTTGCACACGAGCAGTGCAGCTATCACTGGTGAGAAGAGCGGGGAGAAGTTAATAGAGTATGAATGAATCCATAATCAAAGTGACTTAAACACCTATGTTATGTGACTGGATGAATTCCTTTAAGGAGATAAAGCACAGCGCTATGATTAGTGCCTGTTTACTCATTAGACTTCAATTAGCTCATGGTAAACAAACATTAGGGTGGAGCGTAATAAGGACAACAATCACAGATGCATCCCATGCAGGCAGTCACAAACAGAGAATGCACGCATGCATGTTTACATTAACACACACACACACACACACACACACACACACACACACACACACACACTGCCTGCATTGCCCTGTGCAATAAAAGGAAGACATTCGTTTGCTGTGGTGTCTGCATCCATTACCGCAACAATAAAAATCACTTGAAGGGCTCTATTTTCCCGGCGCAGCGCAGGGTGGCGCAGTGAGGCGAACCCCGCGCAGAGCTATTTTCAACCAGCACAACCCGAGGGGCGCACAGTTTCGTATTTTGGCAGATCGAGGTGCACTGAGATGGGAGTGGCGTTGCAGCAGGGGGAGGTGTTGACAGATTCAGCTTGGCGTAGTGACATTTTCATGCCAAAAGGCTTCACCGAGGTGCGCCCAAAGCTTGCCATCTGAAACCACACTGCAAACACGCAAAATCTTACCAAGATTATTTGTCTTATTTCATGTCAAAAATGTCTTATTTCTAGTCAAAATATCTCATTACACTTAAAATAAGACATGATCACCTCAGAAGTAAATTGTTTTTTGAAACAAGTGAAAATTTGCTTGAAAATTTGTTTGTTCATTGGCAAATTTGCCAGTGGAAAAAGTGAAAATTCACTTGAAATAAGTGAAAATTAGCTAGAAACAAGAAACAAATTTTGCCAATGAAACAAGCAAATTTTCACTTGTTTCAGGCAAATTTTCACTTGAAACAAGAGACAATTGTCTAAAAACAAGTTACTTCTGAGGTGATCATGTCTTATTTTAAGTGTAATTAGATATTTTGACTAGAAATAAGACCTTTTTGACTTGAAATAAGACAAATAATCTTGGTAAGATTTTGAGTTTTTGCAGTGTGCAGGTCTACTTTCAGCGCAAAGCGGAGCGGGGCTGGCGTAGTGGAAGTTTGGCTGACAGACGCACATCACCTAAACCTCACAATCTGCACAAACGGTGCCAATCTCCTTTGATCTGACATCAGTTGTGACAGGACAGTTGATATGGAGATAAATATATGTGCTGATTGAGATAGCAGCATTGAATAGTGTTTTTTTGTCGGTATATATTGCATTGTTAATGTGCCTGACATTCTGGAAACCTGCCCGTGAGGTTTTGGTGACGTGTACGCACTGCCCGCCTGTCAGCCAAACTTCCACTACGCCGGCTCTGCTCCGCCTGTGGCAGTAGACCTCCATGTCAATTGTGCAAACGTTCATTACACCTTCACGCAGCGCATTTTAAAGGCGAGGACAGGGGCTCGTTTGATTGGTTAAATGTGAATCGGCTGTGTCAAACCCACTCCACGCCTTCTCTCCTCCCTTGCGCCGGTAGGAGGAACGGCGGACACTTGCACCAAGGTGCACGGCGTGCCAAAATTGCGAAATCCACTTGGCCACACCCAGTTGGCGAAGCACAGCTACGCTGCGCCCCTGCCTCACCTGGTCTGTGAAAATAGAGCCCAATGTCTCCATGACTCTATTTCTGAGTAATGTTAAATATGTTTAAGGACTTTAAATTAACTTTATGCTGTTTGCAGTAACCCTAAGGTGCAATAAATTCACTAAAACATCTTTCCCTTCATTTTTACAACACATGTTTTTTCATGAACCCATGTTTTTACTATTTCATTGATGTGCTGTTCTTGGTAAATAACTGTGTATCTGTTCCATTGACAACAGGACTGTGATTGACAGCCAATCACACACTAACCAGTCACATGAGGTGAGAGAGAGCCAAGCTCACTATTTGGCAATTATGCAAAATGATTCTTCCAAATAACTAGTAGCTGGCATGGAGTTACAACAACTAGTTCCTCAGAACAAATTAAATTTAATTTCACCTTCTTTTGGAATGTGGAAGTAAACAGTTGAACTTCTGTTTTCTTGTGCTGCATTTCCATTTGATCGCTTCCCGGCTAACCGGTTTGACCAGCTTATCTGACGATGTTGTGGGATCACTTCTAAAAATCAATCAGTTGTTATGCTTGTCGGTTATGCTCCTGCTAACCTTGTTTCCAGGTGTTCCTCTCCGTACAAAGAATAGAGAAGTCTGGAATAAATTCCCTGATTTTGTGGAAAATGGAAAACATGCTAATAAGACGTGCCCACTGTCCTCTCATTGGCCTCTCAAACTTTCCTTTTGAACCTCAATTTGAACTGCAAAGAGCCACTTGGCAATCAACCCAATGATCTGTGCAAGTCTTTCAGTGGTGTTTATGAGTATTATCTCTGAGAGTGCTTCCCGCTTTCCCCGAGGAAGCATATTTTACACGTTGGAGGGGGAACGGAAATGGAGATCCCAAACTTTTCTCTATCCGGTAAAACCGGAGAGCATTCTAACAGCTGATATGCAATTCCACCATAGAAACCATTGCATTTAGGAGAAAATTACTTTTAACAGCTGTCCACTGTAGTGACTGCTATGCGCCAAAGGGTTAAATGTTTCTTGACGTAAAGCAAATTTCAAACCAGAAGAGGCAAGTTTAGGATTTGGTCATACAATATTCATTTGAAATGTCACAAATATCACCCTGATTTTCATTCTTCATTCATGCCAGGTTACACTCCAGATGCAGAACAGACATGCAAAAAGCTGGGAAAAAAAAAAAAAAAATGGGCCTTTAACTTATTTTAGCCAAGTTAAATTCAAATTATTCACAGCTTGCATGCCTGGTTAGCCTCTGTTAAGCCCTCTCATATGATATTAAAGGACAATGTTCCCAGATTGTTTCTGCAGATCACCGAGCTCCAGTGAATTCAAATGACTTTTTTTTTTGTTACTCAGATACGCACATGTACACACAGACACACACACACACACACACATAGACATGCACACACATGCAGAATATATATTTAAATATTTCCACTCTAGGACTTTTTAAAGTGCATATATTGGAGGTGGACTGATAGAGGCCTTCCTTCAGTTTCCATTCAGATGAAGAAGTGACCTCTATTTCACATGTGTCATCCACTCATATCATAATCTCAGCTGACACACACAGACCCACACCTTGCTCACACTGCGCAAATACACTCACACACCTAGATTTCTATCTCACACTGTTTTACTGTGCATTTGATACCTCCCTTGTTCCTATCACGCTGCCAGCAGAACAGATTCAGCCTGACCCCAGCAGTCAGAGATAATGATTAAGCTCTCCAATCCTCGGCACGGAAAGAGAATTCCATGAGTGTTAAGTTTCCAATATATATTCATAGAGGAGAGTCGACGTGGTTGTACTGAATGAATAAAATGAATACCGTATTCAAATCACTTAGAGTCAGTCCAGATCCATATTTTGCTTTCAGGCATGGATGTACCCATTAAGTCATCTAGAAGGGAGATATGTACGAGATGTGAGAAGTATGCTTTGGCTCAGCATTCAAATCAGCTGTAGTTAAGGGCGAGTTAAACAAGCAACCTTTTGAATCAAGCATGAGCTGAGGCATCCACATGTCTGGGCCCGCGTGCATGCACAGCGTGCTTGTTAGTGGTTTTTCTTACACATCAGCGTGAAATAAACAAACACGGGAAAATTCGTAATGTCAAAAGATAGTATTAAAATGCAGTCTTCCTCTCCCACAGGAAACGTGCTGGGTATTGTGAAATTAATTCGGCGCGCTCACAGCCACCTTTGTTGCTGCTAACCAACATTTTGCATGTGCTGGAGAGATCCAAGGTAATTAGGCTGTGAGTCATCAGTAATGAGAGCCATAAGCGAATGGTGTAATTCCAAATACACTGCCCTGCGTACATCGTTATCACCCCCAGTCAGTTCTGTGGGCTGAAATTGCTGCAGGGTTCTTAATGGAAATACCGTTTCCAATTTTACAGTAGACAGCGTCCACAGTTTTGACTTAAATCCTTGAAGACTTAGATAGAGAGATAGAGTCAGATAGAGAGAGAGAGAGAGAGTGTGTGTGGGTGTGTGTGTGTGTGTGTGTGTATGTGTGTGTGTGAGAGAGAGAGAGAGAGTGAAAGGACATACAGGAGGATGACAACTTAGCAATTTTAAATCTAGTCTGTGTGTGGGAGAAAGACAGTGACATTGACATAAAGTGGCAGCAAGAGGGGAGAAATACAGAATTAAAATCTGTTGCACACTCATTGGAGCACAGGAAATACTATTGATCTCCTTAATTAAAAGAAGATGTGGAAAGAATTGGAAATGAGAGCAGCTATATCATCAGCTGTCTCTGAGGACTGTGTTGGTGTCGTATTGACGCATTCCTTCAGTGATTAGCTGATGTAAGTGATATTTGGAGCCGCTTTAATATGAGCGGCTCCCTACCTCTGTGGTTAACTTCAGCTGGAAGCATGATTACTGGAGAAAGCTGGTCTTTTTTTTTGTGTTACATGCATGTAGTTCATTCACTCATTTACTCACTCACTCACTCACTCATAGATTCATTGTCCTTTATTTCTATCCAGGGTCATGAGGATTCATTTAGTTTTAATTTTGGTCCCAATAGTGTATATATTTTGAAAAGTCACATGAAAGTCACAGAATCAAAAACATGACATGATCTGTTTGTCGAGAATGAGTGAAAAGTTTTCTAAAAGAGAGAGTGGGGTTTTATAAATTAATATACATGTTATTTCAATGTTTAAACTAAGTTTTACTCTTTATTAATTTACAACAAGTGTCCTGGATCCGCTCTGAGAGTGATTATTTGCTTTGAATTAAAAGACTTTTAACATGAAAGTTCCATCGATGTAACAAATTTGCAACAAAAATTTAGATTGTAATATCACCAGCGATAACCACTCCTACTGTAAATAGTGTGTTCTCAATATACTTGAGACATGAGATATTTGTGTATGTGCTTGGCTGCCAGTTGCCAGCAACAGTGTTTGACACTATCAAAGTAGGCTTGTAACTGGAAGGTCATCCGTCTGGAAGCTTCAACTTGCTTTGAAATTCCTGGCAAGGAAAGGGAACTGGCTATGCTGTCCGTTCCTTGAACGCCTACTCCAAAGATGCCCTTGAGGAAGGCATTTAATTACTCCCTGAAATTCTCTTACACTACTCTCTATCATCAGTCTATGATGCTCAGTCGTTATAGGAGAGATTTTGTGATGGCTTTTTGTTGTTTCCACTTTCTTTCAACTTGCCATGTCTGCAGTTTTGACTGGAGTTACTGCAGCTAGCCTTGGTTTTGGTGTGGAAGGAGAGAGCAATAATGTCAGAGAGACAGCAGGAGTTTCAATTGGAGAAAAAGTGACAGAAGCTGTGTCCCTTGCTCAAAAAGCAACACATCTTGCAGCTTCACGGTGCTGTGCTCTGTTGAGGCCACTGTCAGTGACAAAAGTGGTACCTCTGCTGTGAGAATGTATCTAAATCTGTTTTTCTGTAAAGCACAAATAATGCGATGTAAGCAGATAAAGATGATGTCACCTGAACAGAGGGAGGGAGAGAGACAGACAGAGAGACAGACAGACAGACATCAAGCTGGCAACAATGCGGGTATTATTGCGAGGGGTAATAACAGCAAATTCTGCATTTCACACAACATAGGTCTACAGCTGACAGTCACGTTGGGCATAAAGGATGAGAATTCAACAGTTTGTGGCACGCACAACACTGAAATATTTCCACCACCCAAACAAATAACCTGTCCTGTTTTCCTTTGGTCAGAGAAAGAAGTTTGTACCAAGTGTTACATGTAATTTGATTGGATAATCCAATAGGAAACAGATTAACGTAAATGACATATAGAAACATTATAATTGTTTTGCAATGCAGTGGCTAAAGATTTGTTAGTATGTGTGTGTGTGTGTGTGTGTGTTGTATCAAACTGATTATAAAAAAAAATGATGACCACTGATTGGTCAGGCACCTGTTTTGTCGCTGCAGGGGTGGTGGTGGGGTTCAGACAGTTCATAAAAGTTTATGAATGTTTCATGACGTTTAGTTAAAAATAATTAAAAGAGAGAGATAGAGAGAGAGAGAGTGTGTGTGTGTGTGTGTGAGAGAGAGAGAGAGAGAGAGAGAGAGAGAGAGAGAGAGAGAGAGAGAGAAATAAAAAGCATAATAAGAGGATGTGGAAATATATTTCATAATTAATTTTATGCCAATATTACATCAGGTTGATGCACAATGATTGCGTTGCCAGTGAATATTTGGTTGGAAAATACATTTGCCTGGTTTATTATGACTTCTGGTTTACACAGGCACATAGAAATACAGAGACAGACAGCTTTGTTGATTGGACAGATACAGATACAGATACAAATGCAGATCCAGATAAAGACAAATGCACACTCTTACTCTGCCTCATCTCATGAACTTCTGGAAGGTCCAGACTTGAGCTGCTGCTCTTTGATTCTGAGGAAGTGACAGGTTTTAGATTCTTGAAAACCTATTTTGAAAACTTCTCTTATTGTAGCTTCACTGGAAATGTCTTGACCTGACATCACGTCATCAGCATTTGTCCAAATATCTACAGGAATAAGAAAATAAAATAAACAACTTAACGGTGTTGCAAAGCAAGGCACAGAGCTGTTCAGTATCTGTTTTTTAAGTGTTCTGGACATCTTTTAGGCCCTCGCTGCTGAGTGGGCAACAGCACAAGACTGTCTGTGACCATCCTGCAAGGGAAGCAGCATGATGCTGAAAACATGAATGCATGCTCAGTTACAAAAGAGGTTAAAAAAAAAAGTTGAAAGCAAAAGAACTAAGTCTCAGTCTGAATGACAGAGATGGGATGGATGAGTGGAACTGCAGTTTTATTTTGCGGAGAATAGCAGCATGACACAGGCATTTGGGCTCTGGATTGATGGCAATAGCATGGAAAGCTGAACATGGGAATTATTGTGGTGTCACACTGCTTAAGCATATTTCTTTCTTTCACCGAGACAAAGATGAACTGCAGTTTTAGATGCTCTCAGAAAAACCCATCCATGAATGATCCATAAAATGTTTATCCCTCCCTGCAGCATTGTCCAAAGTATTTTCCACGCTACATTGACTCTCTGTATACGACATCATATCAAACTCTCTCCTGCATGAGCCTTTGATGCTTCTTTTACATTTGAATGCACAAAGACTTTACCATCAACGTTGTTCTGTGCCTCAAAATGAATGTGCAGTAAAAATTTATCACATCATTTTTGTTCTTTCCAGCTTTACAAATGATATGGAGAATGAATTTTCACTCCTGAATACAGACACTTCCCTTGGTTGTGGTTGATTGCTGCTATAGAAATTCATATTCACAATGAATGTCAAAGTCGGACACACACACAAACACACACACACTCACACACACGCGCACACAGAGTGTCTTATGTGTATGATGTCAAGATTTTAAAAGGCCAGTTTGTGTTTGTGCCTGTGTATGAACTTTTGTTTTCATGTGTTCCTGTGACTCCACATTCATTTGTCCACATTGCCAGTGTTCCAGCTAGTTCACAAGAACTAGCTCAAAGCTCAGTGCACACAGATTAAAATGAACTGAGTCATGTCATAATCATCATCATCATCACAATCATAATCTTTAATTTTGAACTAAAATCACATTCCCAAAAATGGACTACTTTGGCTTCATTTCATCTGTTTTTTTTTTTTTTTTTTTTTTTTTTAATGAGTTGATCTGAGCTATTCTTTTTCAGAGGAACCTCCTCCAACCCATCCATCCTCAGCCTCCAGTCATTGCCACTGCCCACTTCCAAAACTAAAGTAATTACTGTATGCTTCTATACCACAGGCAGTGAAAAAATAAGTTATTAAAGACTAATTAATTAAGTTTCACCAACTATTTTTTTCCCTTCTTAGACTTATGCAGTTTAGTGTAGTCCATTTGTTTTTTTTTTGTTTTTTTCAGTGCTCCACCATCCTTCATAGAACTAAATAATCCCAACAGATTAAAAAACTTTGTACATAACACAGACCCTTTTTAAAACGTCACGGTGACAAACCTGCCGATCACTTTGTCTTTGTCGTTGTTTACCCATCCTGCTCAACACACAGCAAAGACAGGCTGGATAGCAGTTTGGCCTAAACCGTGCATGAATACAGAGAGCTCTTAATGAGCCTCAGACAGATGAAACTTCATTAGCAATGAGGATTGGTCAGACTGCGTTGGTTTTAAAATCCATGGCTAACTAATAAGAGAGTGCCGGTTGGCTGCCGCAAATTTTTGGCCTCAGGTGCTGTAAAACAGCATTGTTAACTCTTGTGAGAGCTCACACACTTGTGTTCACATTCAATATGTTGCAAAAAGAGCCTGTGAGTTCACTGTTATATGCTCAAAAATATGGGCATGTTCAGTGTGTGTTGCTATATCCAAATTTTTAACTGTGTAGTAGGAAAAAGACACATCCTTGTTTAGTATGGTTCAAATAATTGCTATAAATAGGTTTTCAATATAGAAGAAATAGAATAGAAATAGAAAAATGCTCTGTCTACCTTTTGCGTGCAGAAGGCAGGATCTGTCTTTGACTTGCATACATTAAAAACACATTTACATAAACATGCTAAGTGCATCACAAGACAATTAAAAAGTTTACATAAATCACAATAGATCGATGGTGAGGACTGAATTCATCTAAGTATAAAGTACATTGTGCTATCTCAGTTGTATACTGAGATAGCAGGCTGGCTTCAAAGGTGGTTATTCTTACTGATTGAGATATTTTATGGCAATTGGATCAAATGATTTTTTGTAAATATTTTTCTTTGCACAGCGGACTCTATACCTCTGCCCTGACGGTAATAACTGAAAACAATGATGTAGAGGATGGCTGCAATCATCTAAAAATTTTGTTACTCAACCGTTGCACTGCTCTGTCATATACTGAATATGTAGTAGTAACATCCATAAAAATGTAGCAGCTATCTAAAAAATTACACAAACAAATTAAATTTATGCAAAACTGAGGGTCAATTGAGGTGAGGACTGTTTAGACTCAACAGTGAGTCAGGTCAACAATGAGAACCTTGTAGAGGCAACCATCAAATTTCTTGCTTGTTCCATGTTTTTTTTTTTTTTTTTTTTTTAAGACACATTTTTTTTTAGACATATTTTAATTGACCTGCAGCACTCTTTGTATAGTGGACCTTTAAGTGATTCACAACAATAAGAAAAAAAAGAAAGAAATTAAACTGTCACCACAGTTTATTACGGGGCATGACTCTCTGAAAATCAAATGCAAATCATCCCATACACAGTGCTTTCTCAAAATGAAACAATCACAAGCAAACTGTATGTAATAGACTGGTTTAATGGCTGTCTTTTATTTTATACCCCATTGACTTATGATAGCATTGCTAACAACTATATGAAATGGCAATGTATTATTTTGAGAAACAATTGTTTTATACCCCATTGACTTATAATAGCATTGTTAAGTGTGATGATGACCTGATGTAGCTTTGGCAAATAAAGACGTGTTTGATGGAGAGAAGTCAAGACAGCAAACTACAACACATTGTCAGACCTATTGGGTGGAAGACATCTTTTACACTGCAAAAAAATATCTGTATGAACAAGTAATTTATGTGACAGCAGAGTAATATGGAGCCAGCTGCAGACCCTCAGACAGATGAATGGTGTTAAAGCTATAATATGGTACTTTTAGATATAAAGGTTATATTCACTCTAATGCCAAACGAGTTAAAAAAAAAAAAAAAAAAAAAAAAAAGGATGAAGCCTATCACCCAACAATAAAACTGCATTTTTGCATTATTGTGTCCAATGTGAAGCAGATACCTGTGATTACATCCTCGCACTGGTGCACTGGTGGCTTTAGTGACATGTTTTACATCAACCACACATCACATTTTCTGCTGGAAGTAAAGCCTGATGATTTAATGACTCTCAAACCTTTTTCCCCCCCTCCTGTTTTCTTAGCCATTCCACTCAGCAACCTGGAAGTGTATTTTTCTTGCTACATTTCCTCTCTTACACAAGGATAAAGTTATGTAGTGTGAGCTTAAAGGATAAGTTTGCTATTTTGCTCGTTTTCTGGAGAACATTCTGAGATCGATAAGAGTGTACACAGAGTTCCCATTTCGTAAAAGCATTGTTATCTTAATTTTTTCATAGCCATTTACAATTGCCTCACTAACTGCTGTTACAGCCTGCAGCACATCGATATCAGGCTCAATACTGAAGCGACCAGTGAATTGATGGTCTTTATGACTGAAGATGAGGCCAGATAATCTGTAAATAGGACCTTGGTTCCAAAATGAAGCATGTAGCCAGCAGGGTATATTATTCTGCTGTGCCCAGTGAAGTGCAGGAAAATAGTGTAAAACTCTTCAAATAAGGGAGAATAAAAAGCACTCCATCAGAATCAATAAATTATTTCCTTTATCATCATTGGTGTATGTTTTTTTTTTTGACAAGAACAAGATTTTAAAACTCAGCACTATAGTGAATGGCTTGTTAAGGTTGATATTTTTTTAGATGGATATTTTGCAGCCGAGTTGGATGGACTGCATCGCTTTTAAAGTGCGTCTCACCTTGATGAAGTGAAAGAGGTTACTGCATCGGGAAATGGAGGGCAAACAGTGGACAATCTCTCCATGAGCCTTGATTGTCTCACAGCTCTGAAAAAATACCGCAAAACTCTGAATATCATATGTGTCAACATGTGCAACGATGCTTCCCACTGTGAGGTAAGTGGGAAACATGCATCTAGAACATAGATAATCCACACAGCAGATGGAAGGTGTACATCTTTAACCAGAGTTTCTAGTCTCTATATGAAATACACATACACCCTTCACATACACCCTTACTTTGTGTAAGGAGGTATGCAGGGTAGGCAGTGATGTGGGTATGAGCTGAGGACAGTGGAAGAGGGAAAACAAGGAGAGGAGAAAAAAAAAACAGGGTCCAGGGAGTGGAGTGGCCGCGGTCACCACTCAAGGTCAGCACACTTAAACGGTTTGACAGCTGTGAAGCACAGGGGTCTGGGGATGAGCGAGGTGGTGATACAGTGTCCCTGAGCGTCAAGCTGCCTATTTCCTTGCGGCGTGACGAGGGGTGGAGACGGAAAATGCTGGAGGAGGACAGCATGGTGATGTGTTCGGAAGGAGGGGTGATTGTTCCAAAAAAGATGTAGAGAAGAGGACCGGTCCACACGACGACAACAACAAAACAGCTGCATTAAAATACTGGCCTTCATTCAGGAATGTTTCTGTCATTCCTGAAGGACCTAAAGTAGCTTGTGCCACTGCTCTTACTGTAAATGTACACACTACCTGGCCAAAGGGTAAATGCTGCATTTTCACTGCACTATCACTACAGTATGGCCACTGCACTGACAAGTAAATAAATAAATAAATAAATAAATAAAGAGTCACACAAATTAGAGCTATGTACCTTCTGAACGCCCTCCCCGCACACCCATACAAGTATTCCCAACATCCCCCATCATTACAAAAACTGTGTTGTACTGTTGTTTGCTGATTCACAGCTGAATGCAACTGATTATTTTCTACTTCTGTGAATACCAAGAAACGCCCGTAAAAATGTTAAAAAAAAAAAAAAAAATATGACCGAAAATCATCCTGTCCCGTTACATTCACAACTGCCGCAATGTCTTTGTGCTAGATGTACAGTATCTCAACCACATGAACTTGTGATTCGATTTTCTTGCCAGACATTTGAGGCAGTTTACAGCATTCCTTTAGATGCACATACTTAAATAATTACAGAATAATTCCAGTTATTTTCAAGCTTTTCTTATTTTCTTTGTCCATCATAATTGTGTCTTGCACATATGTTGTGTTGTATTCTGTTGTTGTGCAGCTGTGTCTGGCACTTTTAGCCCACAACAAATTTCCTTCGGGACAATGAAGTATATCTAATCTAATCTTAGTTTTTGCCGTCAGGATGATTGACTGTGCTCAGAAATCATTGAAAGGGCATGCTGGCATTAGTTTTTGGTTTCAATGGTTGGAGCTTGTCTCGGCCCTTGAGTGCGTATTGGACAGCAGCATTTCGGGCAACTGGAGGAACACAAAACACCACAGTGAATGAGAGCCAAACAACCTACGAAACAACCTGAATTCATGTCATTTAATTTCAAACAAATTAATGCTGTTGTATTTTCCTCATGCCATTCGCCTTGGCAACACACCTAGGAGTAAAGGAGTCGCAACAGCAATGAATGCAAAATTATATTACAGTGTACCATATGGGACTTTGTACAATGCATTTGGCTTGCTTCAGACACGACTCTGCTTCCTGAGTGCTGCTCCCTCTGTGTAAGCTAAAACCTTTCAATCCACCCATAATGAGAAGTCTCTCCACTTGGGGTGTGGAGTTGCTGACACAAAGCTTCAGAGTGATACATGGCTTATGAGTGTGTGACTAATAGAAATAGAGGGATAATCCCTCTCACTGCTTGGGTCTGCAACTGACTGGCTTTGGCAAAAGGAGAGGTTGATGCTTCGCCTTTCATCCTAAAAGATAGAGGGAGAGGAAGGACTGGGAGAGGAGGAGAGGGAAGAAGAATGATTATTACCAAAAAAAAAAAAAAAAAAAAAAGTGAAACAAAATCCCTGGCTGCCAGTTCATAATGTGATCACCATGGTAACTAGTAGGAGGAAATCAGCAGCAGTATGTCACGCACCAGGCACTGTACCTCGCTTATGAGGCAATTACTAATCAAGAGAAATACTGATGATAACAACACTGACAGAAACCGCCTGAGGAAACAACAGTATTGTAGACTAATGTGCAAGGGTGCTCATTCAGTTGTAATAATGTGATACAACATTGACCCCTGTTAGGAGTTTTATAGAAACAAGGAGACAACAAGTACTCATGCCTCTCTGACGTTCGACGGCTAACTCTATGCATGAATGACATCTGCTGTCCTGCTGTCATTACAACAGCTCCTGTCTGATGGGTCCAAAACATTTTTTCTTTTAATTAATTAATTAATTTATTTATTTTAACCCAGAAAACAACACCGATTTTTCCATACTGGGATTAAGTAGTGGTTATGCCACTGAACTTTGCCATTACTGCCTTTTAGCAGAAAGAGTAATAATAAATCGGAGGCCATTACGTGGCAGGATATGCATTACAGTCATTACAGTCAATCGCTACCACACAATCTGTAAAGGAAGAGCGTCTGACTCAAACGGTAGCATACGGGGGTGATGGGAGTTTCTGTCAGTGTGCACTCCAGTGTGCACTGTTTCTATGATCTTTTGTGCCTCACTGTTGATTTACTCTTTAAATATAGCTGACAAAGTAGGTGCAACACTTGCTCTATAGAAAAATATGCAACTGTAATAAAAAAAGTTAAGGCTTGATACCATCAGAGAAAGAAATGTTTCTTGATCAGTCAGGTGATCAGATCAGTAATTATGGACGATCAAGTTACAGTAATTAAACTACAGTAATGTGGGCTTTCTAGTGGCTGTCTGAACTGAGGCAACACCACATAGTCATGATGTCAGCAGTTCAAATCTGACTCATAATCTTTATTTCATCCCTGCCTCTCTCGCTTGTGCACACACATTCCATCACTTATTATAACTGAGGAGCAACACCATAACAATAACCTTGAAGCATTAATAGTAATCTTTGGTAATTATAGCAAGAGGCGATGTGATGAGGATGATAATGCACTGTATTTGTACATGTCAGGTTTGTTGTGTTTATATTATGGGCAGTGTGTCATGCGCTGCGTTTGATTGCAACAAAATATCTCTGCTGAAACTTTCTCCCCGGAAGCTCCTTGTTGAAACTTCTGAAAGCAACTTGATTACAATATGCAGTGTGGGCTCAAATATAATTATTTTGCCTAAGACCAAATCCCAAGCCAAAACTAACCAATATTAAATAGAATGTTTTTTGTTGTTGTTGTTGTTGGTGTTGTTGTTGTCTTGTTTTAACCTGACAGAGAGATGAGATGTACCACATCAGTCTGGTTCAGGGCGTCAGGTAAGATGTCAGTCACTTAAACATACAGTACACACACAAATGATTCTGACATACTTTGACTTGACAAACTCTCTATTTGCAATTTGGAAATACAATTACCTGTCCCCTACCTAAGTGTCTTCTTTAGTGGCGAAAAAGATTGAGAAAGACCTTATGCTCACATATGTACGCCTGCATGTGTGCGCACACACAGACACACACACACACACACACACACATACACACACTCACCAGAAACACTTGTAAATATTTGGTGATTGATCGGGGGTCTGTAAATTCATGCTGACAAATTTGCAAGCAGCCTCTGCAGCTGCACACCTGTGTGTTCTCTGGCTCATTCCCCAGACACATAAACATTGCTACATGTTAATTAGCTGTGAACCAGTATGCTCCTAATGCACAGCAGTGACAGGTTTCACCAATTAGCTGATTCTGGTCCAGGTCCAGACTCAGTGATGTGTTCTGACCGGACTAAGAAACAGTTTGCAAACTTTTTATAGCGTTCTGGATTGCTGTGGCTCCTGTATCTCCGTGTCTTGTCCAATCCTGTGTGTTATTTAGATCACTCAGAAATCTTGGTCAGTCCAATCGATTGTGCATGTATTCAGAGAGAGAGAGAGAGAGAAAGAAATGTAAGAGAAAAAGAAAAATGCCAAAGATGTTAAAGATACATTTATATTTGCTTAAAACAATCACTTTGTTTGCCATCCAGTGTTTTTGTCATACCTAATGTTACCTCAGTTTTGCAACAGGCATATTATGTTACTGATAAATGCTCAGGATAAAGACCCGGTGTTGTGCAGATGAGGACTGAAGGGAGCAGTATTTTATTTTCATTTCTATTTTTAAGGGAAGCTCTCTTTTTTTGTGAGTAGGCCTGCTTATTCATCTTTTTCTTACTTTTCAATGTGTCTAATGTGAGAATGGCTGGGAAAAGGTATGCATTTGTGAATTGTATTTTATTTCATTTTATAGTTACATACACACACCTGTACACATACAGTCTGTCCATACTACATCCATATAGGACTACAAACCACAAGAAAAGTGAAATATGATGGCAGGGACCTTTCCTGGTGAGGGATTTTGAGTAACCAGACCTCCTAAAATTGTAACGGTGTACTCCTGATCTAGTATATGCCCTACAATTGAATTCACAGTTTTAAGTCAGATACTTGTGTTTAGTGCAGTCTTGATTTGTGAACATGAGCAAGTTTCTAAATGAGAAAAAAAAAAAAAAAAAAAAAAAAAAAACATAGGAGAACTGAGATTCTTGATAACTCTGCTGTACAAAGGGATACATGCTGACCAGAGGAACCTAAGAAACAAGCTGGCAAGTAATGGAGAGTCCATGACAAGGTGATCATCTAAGAAAAAAAAAAAAAAATCACTGCTGCAGTTATTATTTTTCAATAGAAGACCATCTCAGGGTGAATTATCCTGCTTATTACACAGCTTTACCTTACAAAAGATGCATGCTGATTGTAGATATACATTAGGAAGACATTACAAATGGGGAATTAACACTCGCAACACCTGTGTGACTCAAAGTGTTGTGAGTTAATTATCGATCGGACATCTTTCTGTATATAGTTTGCTATCTTTAAACTACAGCAAGACTTCATAGATTGCATTAATTTGGGACAGAGAAGGTATGGTAATGAGGCCACAGCTTGACAATAAACATCTCTCTTTTTTCCCTACAAATAACCAGCTGCAGAACGCCTTATGTGACCAATCAGCCTCAGGAATTCATTATAGCCATGTAATAAATACATTTAATCATGTGGGCCTGAGGCAACAGTCGTCTCTGGCTTCAGCCAGTTTACATAGCAATATACCTCACCCTCCATACCAGATGAAAAGTTGAACATCTCGGAAAATATTTTTTGAGTATTCTTTCACATGCAAGATCAGAGGTCTCATTTTTAAAACTCCACAATAAAGAATACTGCATGCACACAAAAGATGAAAAGTGCATGCAGACAAAAGTAATCAGATTCATAAAACCATGTGTACGCATCCCAGCACCCAGTCCCCCTTTTTAAAACCAAATAATCTTGAAAAGGTACACACGTACACGAGCCTCATACTTTGTGCCATTAACTCCGACAAATTACTAATGAAACATCCTTCATGAATATTGATATGCATGCAAAAGTGCTTGTCATTCCATTCTCTGTGTGAGAAAACACTAAGACGAAAAAGAATAATTTCCACAGCCTTAGTTTGGGTATTACCAACCCAAAAAAAATGAGAAAGAAAAAAGTTTGTGTGGCAACATATTAATGCTGCTGGTTCCAACAACTGAAACATTAACAAAATAAATAAATAAATAAAGAAGAATTGGAAGGTACTTTGTGATTTGTGAAAAAAACAGCTTCAAAATTTGTAAGCCCATATTTAAACTTCAGGAAGATAGTTTTTGGAAAACTTTTTAGAATAAAGCGATTAAACGAGGACAACACTATTATAGGACTGTATGAATTGATACAAACACAGAGTTTTTCAAAAATGGTTTCCAAAGTGTGTACATCTGACAACATCAGCCTGGCTCTTCACTTCAGACGAGAAAAATGAAGCTTTCGGAGAAAGATGATGGAAAATCATCATTTAATCATGCTTCTGCGCTCCTTGTCGTGGAGCGGAAGTTGCATAGGTGTGTTCATGTTCACACACCTATGCAGCTGTGCAGGAGGATGAAAAGACATCCATCAAGAGTAATGAGACACAAATACAGGAAAAGTGCCATGTTGGGGTTTGTCCAGTGACTGAAAGGTTACCTCACTGAGACCTCATGTTGCAGAGCTGATGATGATGATGATGATTATGGAGAAATTTGACTTCTGTGCTAGCCTTGGATTGTCAATTACAAGTACCATGTTCAAATACTCATAAGTATACTTTATGCTAGAGCTCCTTAGGCCAGCAGTCACTGATCAACTTTGTGGTTGATTCATCAGATGTGTGGCTGTTAAGTCCTGGACGCTCAGGTGAAGAGAGAGGCAGAGCTGGATCACATGGACAAACGCTGTAAACCTTAATTTGTAGTGAGGGTGAAATGAGAATGTCTGGAGGTGGACCCAGCCAGGACAGTCTTCAACCCAGTGGCGGACACCATCAGTGCCATAAAGCTTAAGAAGCAGACCTTTGTGGTGCAAGTATCAAATGATGGACTTGTTTTTCTTTATTAAAAAACATCTTTATTAGTACATTTTCAGAGGATTTAAAGACTTGTGGCAAAAGTGCAAATTGCTCGGTGTGGTCCGAATGTCCCCAGGCGTCTGCAGGTGTTTCCTATTCAGTGCTAATGAGGCGAGCACCAGTCAATCAGCGCTGTGTGCAGTGCTGAAAACACCACACATACCATGACTCTTCAGCTGCCTTCCATGTCTGGTTTGCCCGGAGGACTCAGTAGAGAGGTACTTGCAGGCCAGAGCGGGAAGGGCTTCAGCTTTAAAGAGGTTCTGGCAAATGAGTCGGGCAACTCAGGAGCGGTAGCTATAACCTTTTCCAGGCAAGAATTGAGAGGAGCAGCTCTCATGTGAGGATGCACTTGGATAGTGGAAGCAACATTATGATTTATATCATGGTGTATAGACCATCAGCGCTCCATACCTGATCCTGATATGAGGCTCAGCTGATATTTTTAATGAGGTGGCTGAAAAGCATGCTTTGTTTTTGTAATCAAGGGCACCATTCCTGAATGAAGGCTAACCAGCTAAGTGTGTAATTTCATTTTCCTTATAATTGAAAATGAAAATGTGATGAATGAAAATGTAATTGCCATTACACTTTCCAACATTTGCATGAGTGATTTGAGTAGAAATTTAAATCAAAATGCAATTATCAAATTTTCATTTTACCACACTTGTCCAGGCATTCTTTGACCATATTACAATGAAAACTGAAAAAGCTATCTGACATTTCATATTTAGGCACATTACCCCACTGTAATGTAAAAACTAAAATTCAGTATAACCAGTGTACCTTGATTTTCAATTTATGAAAGCAGTGTTTCAGTCACAACTAAATTTAAAACTGAAAGATCCATTTACATTCTCAGATGCTATTGTGGAAGCACAGATAGATAGATTGAGATATTACAGATATTATTATAGATAGATAGATAGATAGATAGATAGATAGATAGAGAGTGAGAGAGAGAGAGAGAGAGAGAGAGAGAGAGAGAGAGACTACTTTAATGATCCCTAGAGGAAGAAATTATGACAATATCACAAGAAATAGAATAACAGAATATATAATAATCGATATATAATAACACTAAAATACTGGAATGAGATCAACGTTTTTTTTTTTTTTTTTTCTTGTCCGTCCTTCCTCTACTGATGGTGGTGGGTAAGAAGGACCTACGGCTCCACTCAGTGGCTCACCGTGGCACTCTGAGTCTCCTAATGAACGGGCTCCTGTGCCTCTTCATACTGTTGTACAATGGATGAGAAGGACTGTCCACGATAAACAGAGCTTTGAACAGCGTCCTCCTCTCCACCACAACAGTCGTTGGGTCCAGGTTGACTCCCAGGACCAACTTTGCCCACTTAGGCAGTTTGTTTGTTCTGCTGGTGTCGGCCATCTTGACACTGCAGCCCCAGCACACCACTGCAAAGAAGAAGGAGCTCGCTACCGCTGCCTGGTACAACCTGTTCAGCACAGTCCTGCATACACGGTGGGATCTGACACACCTGAGGAGGAAAAGGTGGCTCAGGCCCTTCTTGCAAACAGCCTCAGTGTTTCCACTCCAGTCCAGTCTGCTGTCCGTTTTCATTTTCAAATTTAAATCTGCAGAATGCTTCCATGACAGGGGGGTTCATATGAGCCTGATTACAAAGCTCTGCATTATCTACACCTTCAGAGTGCTGCCATAAACTATGACTACTGACTACACTGATATTTATTTATGAATTTATTTATTTATTGCTGCCTCTCTAAAGCTCGTTGTAACATTGATTTTGCTCTATAAACTGCCCTATAGATAAAGAAAATAAAGATTACACTGAGAACGAATTTTATCCGAGGGTGCAGATAATGCACAGCTTTGTAATCGGGCTCATATGAACCTCACTGTGTCATTTTATGGTTTAAGATAACTTGCATTTCCCTTGCTATTTTCATGTCTACCTTGTATCACTGCTCTATGTATATTACTTATATGTTTTTTTTTTTTTTTTTTTTTTTCGACATTGCAATGGCAAAAATTTTGTTTGTTTATTGAGTCATATATTTATCAGCTTTCTCATTGGGCTGAGGCACATATATATGTGCTCGTGACATAAGTTAAAATCTGATGTTGACGGCATGCTCTCTCATTTGTAGACTATAATTTAGAAGCAGCACCATTTTTTTGTAATCACGCAATAATAGCGATCTAAAATTTCCCTCCTTTTGATTATTAGAATTAATAAGTGCTGGCGGTGATGCCTGTGCGAGTACACAACGTACTATATTGTTCACTATACATGCCAGTTAATTGTCACATGCTGAGAGCTGCAAATGACGTGCATGCGTGGATGCAAGCCATTTATAATACTGTCCTATAGGGCCAATGAATACTTCCAAAATCAAAAACAAAAAAACCTGAACCTTACACTGTCTTTCTCAACACACTGATTGCCAGACATGACCGATAATAATACCAAATCACTTGGATGTACAAGATAGATCAGTGTCAACCAGTGTGATGCCTTATATTGACTGAAAACTGCTTGATGTGTCCTGGGGTGATTCATCATATAAAAAGCAAAGAAGTCTACAATTTGAAAAATGTAATTTGGGGCTCTAGTTTCAATCAAATTGCCTATTTTCCTTCACTTTAATTAAAAGCAGTGTGAAAGTTTTGTGATAGAGAGAACAGATCATAAGCCATTACACCACACCTTAAATTTAATTAGTTTAGGAGAATTTAACAGTTGTCCTGCTGCTCTGCTGCCTAGTGTAAGAAAGGAAGAGAAGAATGTAATAGTATTTGGCATGGAGCCAAACAGACGTCACAGTGGACTGTAGGGATAGTTCGGCTAAATTGGGAGAGGGGCATCCACCAGCCCGTCTCTGACCTACATACAGAGGATGCCGTTGCCTACACAATCCCCACGCCATATGTCATGATGCTTACACTTCTGTGTTGGAAACTACATATGTATAGAAAGAGACATTTTAAATTATAAATAAATTATTGGCCATCCAAGAACATGTCATCCACAAAAGATCTGTTCATACGTACATGGCTAGGTAAAGCCATGAAAGGTGAGTGAACCATCTCTGTGCTGTGCTAAAGTACTGTATGTAACGCTGGGAGGGATGTTACATGAAGCATGCTGTAACTGGAGGGTTGTATCCCTACTGTGCTCACCACAAGTGTCCTTAAGCAAGAAACTGAATCCTTATCAGCTCTGCAGGTGCCATTTTGTGAAACAGGTTTAGTAAAAGTCCAATCAGTGATGTCCGGGATGTGGACAATAGAAGACAAAAACAGAAGGCAAATCTAATGACATCTTTTCAGTGTAATGAAACAATGTGCTGGTGTTGATTACGACAACATGTAAAATTCAACTTGAAAATCTTAAAAGACTTTAACACACTTAAAACTGAAAATCCACTATACAATAGATTTAATGCTTTGATCTACTCTCTCTGCTTAATCCTTACCAGGGTTGCATGGTGCTGGAGTCTTATCTTAGCATGTACCAGAGCCCGTCTATGACGAGCCTTGCCACTCTCCCTTAACCCCCATTGTATCGAACTTGGTTGCAGTTCCACCGTAATTCCACTGGGGGTGATCGCGGGCGAGTGCAGAATGAATGGGGCTCTATGGAGCTAGAAGGCTAAATTTGTCTCTTACACCTGTTTATGTTTGAAAAATCGCAAATACTGTTGTAGTTTCTGAAAGTTCAATATGGATTATAGGTTAAAGGTGAAATTAGCGAGAACTTATATCCTTTCGATTTCCTACAGGCTGGGCTGTTGCTGGCCATAACACGCTAGCATTTGCTAATGAATGCTGATTGGTCAGTGACGGACTTGCGGCTATTTACGACCAGGGATCCCACCTGATGGCACCTGGGGTCCGTTTCACGAAGCAGGTTCAACAAACTCCGAGTCTTACCCTGAACTCTGATTTGATCAACTCTGAGATAGGAAACTCTGAGTTTTCGGTTCCAGAACAGCTGATTTGAGTTAGTTTGATCAACTCGGAGTAGTTTCCCCTGGAGTTAAGCACGTGCACCACAGCTATAAAAAGACAGCGTCAATGGAGCCCCAATTTGACGAGTCACCATGGCAATGGTGAAGCGTCAGGCTGCGTTTTTCACCCCAGTTGAATTGCAGTAACACTGTACCTTCATCCACGGGATCGTTGTCGAAAGGACATGCCATATTCGTGAAAAAATGTCGCCACCTAACTACTCATGGACTTCTAATAAAGACCTACTGACTGTTTTTTTTTTTTTTTTTTTTTTTTTTATTATTATTTTTTTAAATAACAGATGGCAGAACTAATACGCCACGCCAAAACTCGCCTGCTGACTGAATGAATGAGGAAGTTAAATACCGTGTGTGGCTGAAAGAGGGCGGACAGAGAGAAAAACTCGAGGTTTCATGAGAAAAACCTGGTCAGTTTCATGGAGTCTGTTACTGCGGTAACTGCCTGAGAGCTTAGGTTACCTCCTTCTGTGAAACAGGCTAGAGTTACCCTTCTTTCTCTGCTTTGAGTTGCCTCCCTTTGTGAAACGGAAAACTCTGAGTTTCCCTCATTTCAGGGTTAACAGACTTAGAGTTTTCACTAAACCTGCTTTGTGAAATGGACCCCTGAAGACCAAGAGAATCTGGAAACACCACTCTTAAGGACTTTTCTATCAAAGTTGATATTTGTGTATGCAGAGAATGTCTAATATAGCGCAGATGGGCTCTGGCCAGAGTGTCTGGAGTGTCTGTCTGGTCTCCGGAGATGGGCTCTGGAAATTGCTGTAAAGCAGCACGTCTCGCTATATGAAATGTGTGACGTCATCACACTTTTTGAACGGCTTTTTAGAACAGATAGGTGAACTTAAAAAATCCAATATTCAGCTGAGTGTATTTTTTAGCCCCCCCTTTTGAAAACAGTATTCAAATTACTTGACAAAAAATTATTTCCAGAGAAAAGTGGATTTTTAGGGGTGTATCCCCATAGACTCCCATTCATTCTGCAGTCGCCCGCGAGCGCCCTCACATGGACAGAGACGTGTTTCCGAGAACTGGAATTAAGACGAGAGTGCCACTTCTCCCTATGTTAGACATTCTCTGCATGTACTGAGCTGAAGACAGGGAGAATTATGAACATTATGAACTGGATGGTCATAATATGCTCATATGGTCTGGATGCCAGACCATGTGAGCACACCCAGTTAGTCTTCAGCTTGCAAAGGAATAATTCAAGGTGTTTTCTTTTGGTGGCATAACAGGTTGAACTGAACAGTCCATTACCAATGACAAGGCTGAGCTTTCACATTAGTATATCTTAACAATTAAAACACTTGTTGAGCCACCGTGGCATATGGCACCCAGCTGCTTCAGGTGATGAAATAAAACACAAAATGAAAAGCAGGACATAAACAGACTGAAGGAAATTATAAGTGAACTTCACCAAAGCAAGAGCGATTGCCTGTCAACAGCTATGACAAGTCTAATGTGACACAAAGTAATTGTACTGTCTATTCTTTCTCAAAGTTATTACACATTTTGGCAACAGTCAATCACACTCCTTGCGTGGGTTATGTAAGCAGGCATGGGGCGTCAGGGCATTGTCACAGGCCCGATGTCCCAACTCTGTACATGAGGACCCCATTTCACAAGTCATTTTAACAAGCCCTCCCAAAAATCCTGGCATTCCTTGGTGACACTGCCACTTACAAAGCCTGGGACAGGGTCCAAATGGGGAACGGAGCATTTGTCACGGACCACACACCCCAGTTTCTGTTCCCGTTCGTCTACCTCATTAGTTTTAAAAATGCAGTGATATAGGGAGAGAAGAACCGTCCAATGCCATTCACCTACTTTGGATTTTTAATGGTCGAATAAAAGAATTGCTACTGGATAATGTGGATATTATGCATAACTGTCTTGGACACAACTCACACAACCCCTGCGTATCAGTTAAAATCTTACACACAAAAATCTGTATAAATAATTATTACATAAAGACCAATGAACTGTTGCAGACAAATAAACGTAATAGAAAGGATTAAAATCTCAGAATATAGCTGAATTCACACTCATGCCACATTCATGCCATCTTGGAGAGATCAGAAGTCTGAGAGATGGGAGTGTTCATGTTGGTTGTTTTCCAATGCTAAAGTTAATGCCTGTCAAAGTAGAGAAACTCATATAGACCAGACATTTAATAAAGGGAATTACTGTCAACACTTTGACAAGCAGGAACTCCAAGCTTGTCAAAATCTTCCGTGTTGATGATTATTAGTGGCCGAAACTGCCCATAGGTAAATCACAAGCTGCTGGTAAATATGACTACAGAAAGGGTATGAATATTTCCTGAAGTAGGAAGCTCACATTTAACAATGTATAACAGTATAATGTGAATGCAGTATTATATTTTATTCGTTCCACCATGTTAGCATGTGCACATGAAAAATCACAATGTAATCTGGCCAAGATGCTTTCCGGAAGTCAAACACCGAGTTGTTCCCTCAGCTCTGGCAAGCTCGATCACAGAATTTTCACTTGAGTTATGTGAGCAATTGAACAACACTCAAGACGGCTGCGGGGATTCCCTGGAGGTGCCAAGGGTAAGTCGATGAGGGCTTGTTAAATTGTGTAATGAAATGGGACCCCGCAGTAACACAGGCAGCACCCTGCCTCCACAGGGCGACCTGCAGTATAGAAGCGCTGATGGAAAGCTGCTCAGCTCTGTGGAATCACTTTAATGAGCTGCTGCCCCAGACTGGCCCAGCTGGAGCTGCTTGGACGGATTTCTGGGCTGACGCATGCACAAAATAGCTGCAGCGAGCCACACTTCGTGGGTTTTGGTGTACATTTTTCTATGTGTTCTCCCTAGGAAGCTACTGCTTTGACTTTTCAAACATTTGAAATCTCATCAATATGGTAAAAGAGTTCTCTTTAAGTTTATTTTACCTTTATGTTTAGTTTGAGTATCACTGTTGAAAGCTGGCAATAAAAATACAATTTCTGTCCTATTCAGTCATTTTCCAAACAATTTCTGAGTTTTATTATTAAAATTGGACAGCCAAAATTTCATCTACCTATTTGGACAAAATTACAATCTCTGAAATAGAGTGTTCCAGCGACGGCGTGTTTTCAGCCAGTCTGGGAGTTTTAGAGCATGATTGTGTTGAAACCTGGTTTCCACTGGGTTTTTGAATATTTAAGAAAGTAAGCTCTGGTGCAAATAAGGGTTGATGATACTTGCACATTTTGTTCATCACAACAAACCCCTTAAACAAATACCCTTTTTTGATTATTGAACCACACATGCAATTAATTCAGGCAGGAAGGTAAATATTAGGCTAAAATGAATTCGAACACGTCACCACCAGCCCCGCCAGTCCACTGTACTTACACTGTCACGGTTCTGTGGTTTATGGACCTTTTGTGCTGATTCTTATGGACTATTGTTGAAATCAAAACTCTCATTGCTCATTATTGTTACTCGGATTATTGTATTTACCTGTGCCTTGTTAGTTTAGTTCCTTTGGGCTCCTTTGATGTTTTGCTCCTCGTGTTTTTGCCAAGCAGTTCTGTTACCTTCATCTGCCTGCATCTAGGTCCACGATCCCTTCACATAGCCTCTCATGCCAGAAATTTGAGAGTGATCTTCAACTCAGCCTTCACTTTAAACCAGCAGACTGGCTCTGTAGTCAAAAGCAGTTTTTACCACCAAAAAAGTCTAGCCAAAGTGACGCCTTTTGTATCCCGTAAATACTCTGAGAGAAAGATACATGCATGAGATCTTAATGGGTCTAATTTCTGTGGTGAAACTGCAATTTCTGTGGTGTTGACTGCAGACCTTATTTTCTGCATGAATTAAAAAACAAATGGGAAAAGCACTGGAAATCTTGCCAGGGAGCTCATGGCTCCAAAATGCACATTCAGGGTTTGGGAGAACAAATTGCACCGCACTATTTCTCCCCGGTGTTATGGAGATGGAAATGGCAACAGGGATGTATGTGCCATGCATGAACATGTAATTACTCAAAGACCGCTACAGTATCTGATAGTTTGTGAGATAGATTTCCACTTGGGTAAGATGGATAGTGCATTCAGTGACTTTTTTCTTTAATCCAAAAACCTTTACACCACCTGTTCAACAAAAGGTAGTGCTTGCAGCAAAAGTGAGAGCATAGAGATTCACTACTGTACTAGAAAAATATTTAAGGTAACAAATAAAATGTCAGCAAAAATATTAAATGTTTGGACATGCATATTTATTAAGCTTTTCTGATACTTAAAATTTTAGAGCATGATTGTGTTGTGAATTTAAATTCCAACATGCAACTTCTCAGTGTTTTACAGGCAAACTACCCTCTCAGTAAATGATGTGGCTTTCTCTCTCCTAAGCCAGCACCCCAAATGACAAATCAATTAGGGACGAAATTGAACAGCTTCTCTGGCCTTGACAAATAGGAGTGTTAAGGTGATGAATGGTAATGTGTTAGAAATAAATGCAATTACACTCTAAAAACACTTGGGTTATTTCTTTAACCCAATTCCTGCGTTACTTGTGTTGGGTTACATTTCTGGGTTATTTTTCCAGAGTCATAACCATTTCTTGGGTTATAAGGATTTTATTTTGACCCAATTGTGGGTTTTTCGAGTTGGGTAATATTTCTGGGTTATTTTTTCTGAGAGTAACCCATTGTTGGGTCAGAGATTTGGGTTTGATTGATTGATTGCTTATTGATTGATTGATTGAATACTTTACAAACAGTTTGTGTAACTAAGAGCACTTCATTACTAGTGACTGATAGCTTTGCTTGTAAATATTGCACAACATGGTCGGTAGAAAATGCACTTTAAACAGACAACTATGCACTTTAATAATGGCACTTGTAATAATGGCAATATTTGCACTTTATTATTGGTTTGCACAGAATATTTGCACATTGCATATTTGCACATTTTATACAGACTATCTATTGTCTATTGAATAATTTACAACTTGATAATTTATCAGTGTAAAACCGTGAGTGATGTGTGTCTTCGGGCTTGGGTTGTAGTCAGGGCTTGGCTCCACCTGTGGGCATAAAATTGAATTAGCCGCTGATAGGCGCTGAAAATTGAATAGCCGTTGAATAGTGTTATGTGTGTTAGCGTCTGTAACACTGTATGGAAACGTGTAGTAAAATCATATAAATGTGGGAGTGCTTAATTAGTAAGAATACTGTGTGAAAGTTTTAGCCCATTGAACCTTTGGGTTGAGTGGGCTAAATGAATATGACCTATAAGCTGGGTTATATTGACTACAATCCTGGGTCATGTTAAAAGAAAAATTGGGTTATTTATTTAACCCAGATTATGGGTCAAAATGCATAACCCAGTTTCTTGAGTCAAAATAACACAGCAAGTAGTTGGACCCTTTTTGACCCAGGAGTTGGGATAAAGTTGGGTTATTTTTTAACCCAGCAGTTTTTAGTGTGTAGAGGTATATACTGGGTTTTGCAGATGAAAACTAGGTTGTTTCAAACTTTACAGGAATAAATCCTAAATTGAATGCAAAAATATTGGAAAACAGCTCTGTCAAAAGTGAAATATATGAAGAATCTACTTACATTCAGCTTGATTTTGAAAACCAATTACTTGGATAACGTAATAGAATTGTTAAAACTCGAGAATGGCGTGAAAATACTAAAAATAATCTAAAATTTAATCGGAGCTGTATACATTGTGCAAAACCTTCTTTGTCTCGGGAAACACATATTCCTGAATACGTGTTTGATCTTATAAAATACTGGTTAAGTAAAGCCGACGCTGTCTGTTAAATGAGAAGCAAAATGCCGAGGTTAAGCTCAGGTCTGACTCATAATGAGCAACAGTGGAAAAGTCATGATAGAGACTGATAAGCAAAAGCATGACAGTGATGTGACACTCCAGATGTTGTCTGTCCTCTTATTACAACAGTGCATATTGACAGAGGGACAGCTCTGCCTCACTGTGTCTTGTGTCTGTGTAACTCAAACAGCAGCTCTCGCCAACACCGTTTCAGCAGCAGAGCCGCTCATGAGTTTCTGTAGCAAAGCCTTAATCCTCTCTCTCAGATCAAATCTGCTGCGGTCAAGACTAGAAATTACAAGTGCTCTCTTCATCACAGCATCAGCATCAGTACAATCATCACCGATATTCAGACACTCTTGTCCAAAAAACACATTTCGACCGTTTGATGTGTCATCTTGGTTGCCATAGAAACTCCTACTTCTCAAGCCATCTCTGTTGAATGATTCCTTTACTTTCAGGGGCAGAGCAGGAACAAGATGAGGCAAAACAAGACGGGACAAACCAAACCAAACAAAGTTCAACAGGCAAAACACTTGGACACTTGAGTACATTACATGTCATTTTATCATTGTGCATGTGTGTGTGTGTGTGTGTGTGCGTGCGTGCGTGCGTGCGTGCGTGTGTGTGTGTGTGTGTGCACGCGTGTGTGTGTGTGTGTGAGTGTCAGATTAATCAGACTGTTGGTTACATTTAGAGAAAGTGGTACAGACAAAGATGACATTTTAGTCATATTTATTATGTATGTGATAGGGCTGATGATGCCAACAACGATATATGAACATAATAAATTAATAGTAAGCTAACATATAAGTAGAGTACATTAGGAAAGAAAAAAAAATAGCAATAAAAATAATGATGAGGTGGTGGAGTGAGTGAGTCAGCAGAATGAGGAGAGAGATGGAGAACAAATGGGGGCGTAAAATAAATAAATAAATAGCTAAATAAATAAATAAATGATTGCTATGTGGTTTTGGAGGGGAGTTTTATGATCGGGGCTGATATGTGCTGTCAGTCAGTGACACAGAGAAAATAATAAGCAGTGACAAGGTAAATCTACACTGTTTCACCCCTCACTACTGAGCTATAGTTGAACATGACTATTATCTGTTGTGGACAAATGACATGTTAATTACTTGTTGGGAATCTTCCCCTTTACATGGTTATCTTACTTTTTTAACTGCAGGAAAAAATAAACTTGAAAAGTGAAACAATCTTACATAAAAAAGAACAGCAAAATAAACAAGATGGTAGGATAAAGATTTCATGTATTGAATCCCTCTATTGATTATGCATCTATCCATGTCACTGGACTGACAGGCGCTCCAATAAACAAGCAGGAGCTGCTCTACCGACGAGGGAAACACAAACGAAACACAAATTACACAAGACAGAATTTCAGTCAGAGGCCATATCTGTAGAGACGGTGATATCTATGCCAATTAATGTCAAACTTGTCTTATGAAACAATGTGAAGACGTCTATTTTCATTACTGCAATATGTTTATTACAATGACTAACCACAGGCAGATACTCACCTGATGTCGTGTTGACAAGACTGTGACTGCTGTGCATTCTCCTGTGAGTTTTACTGTTGCACAGTTACAGATTAGTCCAGTGGTTATTTGGGCCAACATGATAGTAGAGCCTCTCAGTGTGGACTGAGTGCACAATAGAAGAATTTACCAGTCTGAAGGAAAAAGATCCACATCTGCATCACTGCTCGACTTTGTTTCAGATGTGACATCATAGTACGACGTCTCATTTCTTTCCCATTGAATTTTTTCAAACTCTACTTCAACAGCTACGATTTGAAATAGTTTAACAGTTTATTATTTATTAACAGTTTAAATAGCAAATCAATAATTAATGTACACTGGTGTGTTAAATATCAGATAATGACTGTAGCCACTTTGCCCACCTCCAATGGAGTTTCATCCCAGACTGCAGCCACCTAAAAACAGTCTGCAAAACCCACAATGACATTTTATTTACTTTGCACATTGTATTTACACAATTTTTTTTTAATTTCAGTTGTTTCTTGTTAAAACATTTTCTATGACAGTCATTTACTTTCATCTCACATTCACCTTAGGTTTATGTTTTGACACTTGCAATTTGGTAGATTAAAGGTGAGTTTCACACTATCCTAAATTAAACATTCCTGTCATCACCATCCTTCACACTTATTACACACCTTGCATTTTTTTCTCCACTTCCCCTCCTTTCTAATTTCCCTGTCCTTTCTATTTTTATTGTGTTCATATTGCCTGTCTCAATTGATCCTTGGAGGAGACTTGGTTTCAGTCATAACATTGATGATAGATGGAAGGTAGGTAGGTATGGAAGGTAGGCTTGTCAGAAGAAGAATATATTTGTAGAACTACAACATAAATAAAACCTACCACCCAGGCAATCCCCTTGACACATGTAACATGGCTGAGGTGGCAAAACCTTCACTTGTTTCACATGTTTCAAACCTTGTTCACTTGTTTCCAACGTTTCAAACCTCAAACATGTTCACTCAACAAAACAGCTTTCTCCGTAGTAGCAATATCAGATTTTCTGTGGCATCCAAGTTATTTAGGTCTGTCTATAAGCATTGATCTGGTGATGATGCTGTGGTGTCTCAACAACAGAACCCAATGGCACACACACACACACACACACACACACACGCGCACTAGATTCAAGTCAAAGTGGCCTGGGGCTCTAGTTTCCCGGCGCAGCACAGGGTGGCGCAGTGAGGCGAACCCCCCACAGAGCTAGTTTCGAGCAGTGCAACCCGAGGCGCGCTCAGTTTCCTCCCTTCCGCTGGTAGGAGGGACAGCGGAGTCCTTGCGCCAGTGCACATGGCTGCCAAACTTGCAAAATCCACCTGGCCACACCCAGTTGGCAAAGCCCCTGCCTCACCCAGTCTGCGAAACTAGAGCCCCTGGTCCTACTTTGTTGGAAATGGCCTTTTATTGTTGTTGTTTCTGTTGTTGCTGTTGATTTGAGCCAAACTGAGTCTTCAGGCAGCAAGTTAAGCTGATTTGACCCAAGGTTATTGTCATTTTAGTTTCTCTCCAGCCTGTACAGTGTTTTATTCATTCTATCATGCGGCCCCATTGGGAAGACCTAGGAGGACCTACGTGAAAGAGCATATAGACTAGAGCTTTAGATGTCAGTTTGCTTAGGAAAATTCATTTTGGGGACAATTTAAATACCCTTTCATCTCAACCTTGGATTTTGACCCAGATTTCAAAGACACTCCTCATAAGTTTTCTGAACTTCTAAAAAAAGAGTTACTGCCAGATCTATAAGCAGACCAGGTGACAGAATTCGGTAACAAGTTCATCAGCTGGATCCATTTATTCATCTGTCTCTTCCGCAGAACCTACCATTCATTCATCCTTTTCATCATCCAGATGGAGGAGGTGAGATCAGAGATAAAATGTGGTCTACACCCTGTCATGACTGCAATCATCGACCTTTCTGCCAGAGCAGCAGGTGGGCTCTAGCTGATAGAACAGAGGTCTCACCTGTAGTTACAGGATTATTTTATCTTTTAATTTGGTTCATTCTAGGAAGAAGAAGAGACCAGAGAAGCAGAGGCTTTCGCTCAGCCCTGATTTCTGGATACCATCAATTCCATTGCGAGCAACTTAAGAAACAAAATTTCGGATGAAATTCCCTTCTCAATATATTAGCCTCAGTGGAAAAGTTACAAAATATGATTAACGTCACATCATTTTTCTTTGAATTTACATAATGTGTGTCTTTATTTCTTTTTTGGTGTGGATGACAGTGGTGATTGTATTGACAACGTGGTCCTTGAATATCCATGGATAAAACCTGGACATTAAAACATTTACTTTTTGAAATGTTTTATTGGTTGGAAATTTTATTTAAGCCTATTTGAACGACATCATACATCATTTAAAGGTAGTAAGACTGGCTGCCCTAGACAACACATTGTTGAATCTTCGCTGCTGCTAATATATGGAGTAATTAGCAACTTGTGTAATATGGATCTACTAACAGCCACCAGAGCCTCTGCACCCTGGAAGGCTGCAGGAATGGCAGAATTTCACCGAATTAACACTGAGATTAGATGTTCCTTATTTAAATAAACCTCCCATTTCAGTGCGTCAACTCCTCCTACCTTTTTTTTTTTTTTTTTTTTTTTTTAGATGATATACGTCAGCAGATCAAATAAGCATGTTTTCCTTTTTCTTCTATTTTTAGAACTACAGCCGTAGAGTAGCCTACACAGGCTTGTGGTCTCCTACCTTTTTTGCTGGTGGGACCATGTGGCGTGTGCATGTCTCAAACTCACACTGCAAAATTATTTAAGGCCAGTGGGTTTAGATTATCTACTTAAGACGATGTGTTAAAAATTGCTTTGCAGTATGCGATTCATTTGCCCTCCTTTCTTGTCTAAAATAACTTTGTGCTGTGACTATGCTCATCCACTCAATGTCCATGGCCCTCTTTATTTCTTGAATCAACATTCCTCTCATATCCAGAATGTGATTTAGCTGGATCACATTTACACTTACTATTATAATGCATCTCTGATATTCACACTGAAATAAAATTGAAATCAAATGTCTCTCCCTTGAACAACACACAAAGCTGCTGACTGTGAAAAAGTCATCTGCGGCCACTTTTTGTCAGCCAATAAGCCTCTTGACTGTCCACAAATTGGCTGTGTTTCTTTGTTTGCTCAGTTCTACAATAAATAACTGGATTTGACATTGACATTTTATTTAGCGGGACTTCACTGTCAGTGTGGCCGAATATGCCTCTGACTTCCTCCAGAGGTGGTTTTGCAGATTAGATTTTCAATGCGTCTTGGGTGCATTTACACCTGATTTCTCTGTGTTTTGGTCCTATTCGATTTCAGTTCAATCATTCTAAATGAAAGCTAATATCAGGTGTGAATGGGGTCCATTTCACTGTCAACAGCAAAAGATTTCTCTCTTAATTACTTTTTTTAAGTCTCTTGCCTGTTATGTGACTACTCTCTGCCCCTCAATATTTGATTCCAGTTTATTCAGTCAAAATAGGCTGATGACAGTGTTTTCCCCTAAATTCCTAAGATTATTCTTGTTTTCTTTGTCTTTGTGAGGTCTTTATCAGGGCACTGGAGCTGCCTTGCTTGCAAATGCTGGTGAGGATGCTGTTTTGTTTGCATGTTGTGGAAGCTGCCAGAAAATTGTCAGACTCACACTGGCAATGGACACACTTCAGGAGATGAGGTGAGTGAGTTTGTTTTCTTTAGGCTTCTCAGATGCTATCTTTACATTCTATTGTCTTTGTCCTTTCCTCATCTTTTCCTCATTTCTCTTTTCTCATTCATCTTCATTTTTATAGCTAAACAGCAATAAATAAATCAGGCATGTCATACACCAACAGTCTGTGTCTGTGACCCTGTGTGTGCATGCTCAAGGCAAAAACGTGCATAATGTAACTTTACCTATTGCACAGCTCTCAGGACACAATATTGTCCAAAGACTCCATACAACTATATCCCAATATATCTGCACATCTGCGTATGAATGCATCACCTACCTCCCTGACTATAGCAGAATTTATTTTTCCCAGTCCTATCCATGATGCCATGTCTGGCTCGCTGGCCTCAGTGATCTCCTCGCTGGTTCTGTGTCCTGACAGCGAGCTGAGGATGTTGGGCAGACCATCTCTGGATCCTGGAGGGTGAATCTCGATGATGGACTGTGCAAATGCCAGAATTCTGGGATGAGCAAAGACAGGACGTGCTGTTGGCAGGGTGGTAGATGTAGAGATGAAAGACTGATGGATATGCAACTGAGCAAGGGGTAGGCCTAAAGGATGGATAGAGTGAGGGATGAAAGCAATGCAGTTACACTTCGAGATTTTTTAACTTTGTAACTTTGTTGAACCAAAGCTGAATAAGAAAAATCAGCTTGTCTGTATCAAGAAAATGACACCGGTTTCAAGTAAATTCTAGAGACAAGGTGCTTAGTATTGGAAACAAGAGGAATTTTTTTTCAATCCGCTGTAAGTTTTTCCACTTGTTTTCAAGAAAAACAAGATTTTTTTTTAATGGTGAATTTGAAACTAAATGACTTTTAAGATGGGTAGTTTTGCAGTTTTGGAATGTATTTTCGATTGAATAAGTAAATGGGTGGAAGGAGAGATGGATGGAGGAACCATTATAGTGTATAGACAAAGTGAATGAGCAGTGGGTAAAAAGTTGTATGGGAGCATTTTTCACTTTTCTTTTCTTTTCTTTTCTTTTTTTAACTTTCTAAGATCATTTGCATGGATTTTCCGCTGTGTACAGAGACGTGTGCACAGTGAAAAATTCGAACCGACCTTTTTTTAACCATATTGCAAAACATCACAATCACTCATCTATTCATCACACAACAAAAACAAAAACAAAAACCCTCCACATTTAGTGAGTATGCAAAGTTCAATTCCCCCTGCTTATCAGCAGACCACAGAATTGTCTTCACCTACCAAACAACAATAAATAGAGGGACATTTTTTTCTATCAGCTTGTAATAGGCAAAATCCACCGGGAGTCTAGCAGCCACCAGCACCAAAAAGATCCTATCAGCTTCCACTGACACTGAACTCAGCCTCTTATTCTTTATCTTTTTTCCCTCGGCAAGCTTGGAGTTCAACAGACAAACCTCCGTCTTCTCTGCCACCTGGATCCTCCTGTGTAAAGCTCCCTGGAGAAGAGAGGAGTGGCAGGAATGCTAGCAGAAGAAAAGAGGAACACGGCATATGCTGCAGGCCATGAGACAGATATGATGCTTTTCCAGCATCTCGAGTAAAATCATTCGCACCTCACTGCATTGAGAAATTGGCAAACCGGAATTAAAATCAATAGAATGATAATGTAATATCTTATGGATCCCATTAGAGGAATTCTCTTTTCATTTTAGAGCCTAGGTCAGCAGCCCTGGAGCTGGCTGGAGTGAAGCATCTTAGCTGAGGATGTATTAGCGGGGTATATACAGCACTTGCCAATATGCAAGCTTGAGCATCTGGCTGAAAGGCGGTCTCTCTATTCTCTACACAGCCCTGATTCCCAGAGGCAGAAATTGTTGTGCTCTGAATCAGCCTCATGTAGGCAGCGGTACATAAGCAGCGTAGATACCATGCAGGAGATACTGTTGGAAAATCTATAAGTACCACAAGCAATCAATCATGGCTGCAGAGTCATTCACACACAGTACACTTTGACCACACAATCAGATGGAAGACGGGGTGTCTGTCTTATTGGCAACTTTATTGACAGTTTGAGTTGTTGTTGATGATAGCCCATATGCTGATCTGTTGAGGTCAAAGGGTTCATGAACCATAACACATGAATATTGTTTGGCCGAGTATTGACATCGCTCACATGCAATTCTCAAAACACAGTGCAAAATCCCCCAACAGTTTACAGACAATGGCGATGTAGACCCTTAACATAATGACCTCTCTCTCTCTTTGTTCAGGTCTTCTTGGTCAGTAGTGCGTTCAGTGCTGCAGGCTGAGGGTCCGCTTGGTTTCCTTCGAGGACTTACGTTCACATGGCTGAGAGAGGTATCTGCCTGCTTCTTATGGTAACATGTAGGATTTTCCTTATGAACATACTGCTTGGAAATGAACTTTGATGAAGCCTTATGGGAACTGCAGTGACTCCTTTGAAACAGTAGCCACAATAATCTGATATATGCTTCACGAGGCATTTGGTGGCTCAGAGGGCTAAGGCATTATCAGCAAACCCCATGGGTCTGACAGTAGCTAATGATATTTATTACATGCCGTTTCCTACTCTCTCATCTCTCCACTTGCCTCTACATGCCTTACAATTATCAAGAGGCATGGCAAAACTGACAGCAAAAAGAAGTAGATGGGACTTTGTAGAGTGCAGACCTCCACCAACACTGAGCAGTTCTTGAACCTGCAAAGCTGCAGCCTCCATGACAGTATATATTTGTATATTATTTGCATTCTGGGTTTGATTTTGCAGCAAAATACCACATAAATACAATGCTGTATAGTGAACAACCTGGAAGTCCAAAATGTTGGAGCTTCCCTGCAGCACATGAATTCAGCATAATAATTATGGCCAAAAATAAAGATAATTATCCAATAGTGGAAATACAGATCCAGATCACCACAGAAAATCTAATTAACTGATCCTTGGGCTAAGGGCTATCTGTCCAACAAATGTCATCCAATTTCATTGAGCAAAACATAACTTCCTGCCAACTTTGTTGGCAGAAATAACAAAGCCTTTCTCTTCCTCTTTTTTCTTCAGCACCTCACCTGTCTTCTCCTCTGTGACTTTTCTTCTTTCTATTATTTTTTCTCCTATTCTCTTCTTTCTCCACTCACTTCTTCTTCTCTCTTTTCGGGTACCTGGCTACTTCTTTTTCTTTGGTTGATATGAAGTCTGCTGCTCACCACCAATTCCATGGGAAGGGGATCAGCTGGGTAAGACATTTATCATCTTGGCAGTTTACAAAGCAAACAAACTTTTACCCCTCTCCTCTCTGGCCCTCTATTGTTTTGAATGTAGACTAATGTAGAGGGTAAATGCATTTATAGATGGCACACCAGACACATGAAAATCATAATCCTCTTTTTGTGTGTTATAATAAAGATCGAAAACTTTGTAAAAGTATGGCATTATGCTAACCTCTCTAAGCAGCAGTAAAATAATGCAGATAATACTACTAATCCTGGGACCCAGAGACACCATGGACTGACTGTGGGAGAATGTCCCTGTTTCCCCTCTTCGTCTCCTGCTGAAACACTATAGTGACAAAAAAATGTATCAAAATATTCTTTATGCTCCACTTGCCAACAGCTCTGCACAGTTAAAATCAAATACTGAAGCAAAGCAGCAAGGCATTATTAATAAACAATACCCTGTTGGAAAGGATTATTTTAGTTTGACAATGTTTTAGTGGGCTGCAAATTTCATGGCAATTAGATGACAGTTAGCAAGTAACATATTTAAAATTTCATTGAAATAACCCACAGAATACAGCATGTACCTCAAATTTAATTGAAAATCAAAACTTACTTTTACTGTGTCACCAAACTCAATTCTAGATGAATATTTGAAATCCATTAGATCATAAAAATGGGTTGCCACTTGTCATAAAATTTCTGGATTATCATGAAGTCTTTAGACTTTAGAATCATATGCCTTTACTTGTGCAACATGAAAGCAACCTCAGCTCTGTGCTGAAGTTGCTCTCTTAGTTGTATTGGAGATCTGCAGGAAAACCATTGAATATAAATAATAAATTTGGTTTGCAACATTATTTTGAATGTTCAGAGTGATTTTGGTGACACAGTAAAGATAAAAGCTTCAGTTTTCTTTTCAAAAATGTGAAAGCCTCCACCATTGGTGCCCTGCTGGCTTGGTGCATGTCAGGGGAATGCAAGCGGTGGGACAATTGGGTTTGAACATTGTAGCCTGACGGTGATGCTGTAGGAAAGGTCATGCAGTCATCAAAATTGACAGGGTTCATCCTTTGGGTTGTGTATATGCTCCCCAAATTTCACAGTAATCTGCACAATGAATTTTGAGATGTCAAATTTGACATTTTGGCCAAAGGGTGGTGCTAGAGAAATGGTGGTGGTGACACCAAAAATTGTCAGGACTCATCCTCTGAGCAGCATGCAGACCAAACATCATGGCAGTTGGCCTAATAGATTTTGATCTATGTTTTCTTGGAGTAAAATGTTGAATGGATGGACATACGGACAGATGGATGGACAGAAAACCAAATGCCCAACTGACATGGCCATCCTCAGGTCCTGCCTGCTATAGCAGAGCAAAAATACACAAAATACAGGAAAATTCAAACATAGTGGGTGACTTTTTTTTGTCAGACATTTATCTGTCTGTGCTTTCAGCTGAAACATTTTTATCTGTGACTGAACAGAGCGGAAAGGTTACAAGCCAGAAGACTGCTGCAAAAAGCACTGGCATCAAATTATAATCCAAACTTTTCTTCCACCTTGATGCTCTGAATGCCAGTATGTATCACTTCATAATTATATACTGCAATATAAATGCATGCTGACATGTATATAAACATAGAACATGTACAAATATTAGATTAGTTTCAGCAAGTCATTACTGTTATTTAGTATTAGCTTATATTGGCTATCACAAGATCATGGTCATACAACGATACATGAGAGTGTATGATATCTCTGGAGGTCACGGTGCAAAGATATTTTACAAGCAATCTTTGGAAGCAAATGCTGCTTTTGTTATACAAAAGATGTGTTTCCATTGGAGATTCCATTAAATAATGCATAATTTCTTGATCAACATAAACTATTTGACTGCAAGCAAGCATAAAGAGTTTTTTTGTACAATACGGAGGAAAATTGATCAGAAAGGTTGTTTCCATCCAGCTTTTTAAAATTAATACATTATAATTTGGAGGGAAAAAAAAAAAAAAAAAAAAAACATGCTTGGATGGAAATAGCAAACTGACACACGTCGACCCTGCTGAAAATCCTGCAGACTGAGGGTACGCACCCTGTGCATCTGTGTCTCTGTATGTGTACACTTTGATGGAATGCAGCACTTAAGCATACATCAGCGTTATGTCATATGATTTAGCTATTTTATGTCTAATTTTCACTTTTGGAAATCATGGCTGAGCACTGATAAACATTTGAGTGTGCAAATGTCCCTGGTGGTATCAAGCTCCAGAAACATCAGTGGTGGATTGCCGTGTCCTAAGGCCTAATATATGAATGCTGCAAAAGAAGTTTTTTTGTTAAATGAAATGAATGTCGAATGTCGAATGTTTTAATACTAACTCTTTTTAAAAAAGATAAAAGGCCTTTATATCAACTAACATAAATGCAAAAACGGTGCTCAAAACCAAAAGCACATCCAAAGTGCTACTTTATTATCTTGCAAACATGCCCCAATAAAACACCATACGTTTCAGCCAAAGTGTCCTTGTCTTCACTTCTTCACTCGATTGAGGAAGGTGTTAGGCCAAAATTTACGGTGTGAATTAGTGGGACACTTTTGCAAATAAATAAAAAAATATTATTCATTGCTTTCTGACTGCTGGTCCTTTTCAGTTGTACAGAAAAAGATACCTGGGTCACCAACAGCAGATTCATCTGATGCTGTGTCCTTGTCAGGCCATTCTTCTGGTACAGTGCCAGTAATTGGGGCTTCCTACATTATTGAGATGAGATGTGTTGTTCAGGGCAGAGGGGTCCAGGTTCCCCATTGGTCCTGTCAGTGGCACTGAAACTCTGTTGATGTGCAGCAGTGCATGTCTCAGCGTTATGCTTTAAATTGGTCAATTTCTTTTTTTGTCTCGAAAAGGGTCTAGCTTGCATTGGTGGCAGCAGTAACTGCTGCTGTGACATGTTACTGCTCAACTTTTTTGTGGTTGGTGATAACCAAACTGAGGCCAATGAATAGTTTTTTTTTTTCCTGGTTTGGACTTGACCTCCCAATCATGTTCCAACTTTTCCTTTTTTTCCACACAAAGAGAACACAATGACACTCATGTTCATCCATCCATTTTTCATTCCCACTTATACTCATTCAGGGTCACATGAATGATGGAGCAGATATCCCAGTATATACTGGGCAATATGCAGGGAAACACCCTGGACAAGTTGCTAGGCCATCGCAGGGTTGCATGCTCATATGCATCATCACTATTCATGAACAGTGTTTCATTAAAAATTTACTGCTAATTTTTTTTTTTTTTTTTTTTTTTTGAGGGAATCGTGCAGAATGGAGAGTGACCTCTTTATTAGTATTATATATATATGGCATTATATACATATATATATTTTTTATTATTATCCAGTATCCCTCTTTTGCATATAAGCATGGAAACACTGCTCCATTTTATGAGACCCCTGGAAACTCCACTTTCATCAGACTCAGCACCTGACTGTCTAGCCCACACACTTGGATCCAATCCAAGTGTGTGGGTTGGATTGGATCCATGTTTGTGGGTTGTATGCTTTTCACTGTTACTTCTCTGGATGTGCAAATAAGTATCTTTTTTATTTACTTATTTATTTAAATCAGGAGTTCTAGCATTGTACCGGGGCCTGACCCCTACCGTGTTGCGAGCCTCCCCCTCCAATGGAGCACTGTTCCTGGCTTATGAATGGACAAAGAAATCCCTGGGAAATGCCACATCCACACTCATCATACAAACAGATTAAGACAGAAATTCTCTCCCCCATACACACTCATGCTCTTGGTATTGACAGATAATACATAAAATTTCATGAAGCGTTGCTTACAACTGAGAAAAAAAATCTGTCAAGACCCTGCACCTGCAACTTATACAGTGAGATCAATTTTTTGCATCAATAGGCTTATGATCCTGAAATGGTTTGCTAAAACTTGATGAATAACCGTGCATGAATAATTTATTTCAAAGGTCAAGTTTCAGGTGAGTATTGATGTAATTTATCACAACTGACAGCTGCAACACATTAGTCTCCTTCTGCCTCAAATCCTCACCTAGAAACATCAAAAATAGTCCCTGGTTTGGGGTCTCCCCTCACAGGCTGCTTTACAGGCACACAGCACACTCTGTTGATATAAAATCCTATCTTTTACTTTAAAGACATTAAATAGCCTTGCACTTCTTATTGACAACTATAATCACAATTCTCAGCCGCAGTCTGTCAATCTCCTCCCCTGTTGACTGCTCTGGTTTCTCCCTCATGAATGACATGCGGATGAAAACTACATGAATGCTGGGCTGGAGATGCTCCCTGTAAAAGTCATTGTGACCAGTGTAACAGCCAGTAAAATCAAAGTCCTTGGTGCTGAAAAGAGGAAAAGTAGGTACAAGGTGTATTTTTTTTTCTCTTGGAAGTTGTCTTATTCCATCCATCATGGAGAAACCTGTTTTGGCTAGGGCTGCCTATCAGCAGCTAACATAAAGAGTTCATGGTAGGAGAAGTACAGCAGAACAGGACACCACAGGACCATGAAGTCTCCTGGCATGCATAGAAAAGAGAGCAGTGCAGTGAAACAGGCAGGAGGTAGATGAGCAGTTCAAGGCTGCATTCACACCTGACACACATGCATGAAACTCTGTGGCATTTACTCCTTTAGTTCCGTTTGTTGGGCAGGTGAAAACAGTTTAAACTTGGCACTCTGTGCACGGCACATTGAATAATCACACTGAGACCCCCTGAAAGTGAAGGTCTCAGTCCTCCTCGGACCAAACTGCACTGTGCTTTTTTAGCAGTGAGAAAATAATCCAGACCGACTGCAGCAAATCGAAGCATACAGTTTTATGAGTAAGGAGCAGGATCTTGACATCTGATAGCCAGCAGTTGCTTATACTTGGACATCTTTGCCTAATAAAATAAATGGAGAGCAAACTGCAGTCCTTAATGATGCTCATATTCTGCTTGATGTGTTCTCAGCTGGCAGAGGTAACAAGTTACTGCAAAAGCAACACACAAGTCCATCACATTTAACTTGGTTTGCAGTATGTCAGGTTACTAAACTTGAGTCCAGGAAACAAGCTGTAATTGTGAGTTCATGCGACTTTTATTCACAAGTTTTGGTTCACTCGTTATATGGACAGTGTGAATTTGAGCTAATCACATACAAAAATGTAATAAACTTTCTGGTTATACTATAAATGTTTTTTTTTTTTTTGGCAATTTTACTTAGAAGAATTAAAATTAATAACATTAACAGATTAGTAAATGTATACCACTGCTACTACTACTACTACTATTACTACTACTACTACTAATAATAATGATAATAAAGCTCTTGCTTTATATTTTGAAAGGATTGCAGTGTAAGGGCAATTTTTTCAATGAATCCTTTTGAGACCATCAGTTGAGAGTGCAGACTGCCGTTTAGTTTGGTAATACTTAAGCCTGTCAGTTTAGACAAAACATTGGCATTAACATCCATCTATAGCAATTCTTAATACAATCTTTGCAGTTAATATGAACTCAACTTTGTTGATGTTACTTTGTGGTTAATTCATGTTATTTAACATTGTTAATATTCATTGATTTATGCAGTTAAAAAGGAAGTAATCCCCGTTAGTGTTGTTGATTAATATATCTTAGAAAATGCATAACACCTGTTAATGTAAAGTGTTACCACTTTTTTACGGTGGTCAGGTGGAGTCACCTCTAAGTCAGAGAGTGCTGGTTGTGCCCATGTTTCACATGCATGTGATGGATTTGATTTAAAATGTAGTGAAGTACTACCACTGAATACTCAAGCAAAATGTACTGAAGTAAAAGTAAAATTACTGACTTTGAAAAAAAAATCCAAAAAGTACAAGTACACAAAAAGCTACTCAGTAACAGTAACATGAGTAAATGTAATTAGTTACTTCCACTTCTAGCTGGCAAGGCTGCTCTCTCTACAAAAGGAACGCTTTCCGAACCACAAGAAAGACTTGAGGAAGGTGTGAAAATTCCTGGCAACTGATTGCTACTCGTTGAATTGCCTGGCAAGGTGTGTGATATTGTTAGACGTGAACTCAGATTAGTTTGTAATGATATGTCCAAGTGTCCAAGTGTATCAGGAGATGTTTCTTTTAACTACAAGAGATGCATCTAAAAAAACAAACAAAAAAAAAAAAAACGGCCCTTTAATGCTGGTCACACTGCTTCTAAACTGGATGTTCCTACTGTGGCGATATTATTTTCAACTGCTGAAATGCTTTTCATAATATTGGATAAACTCAATCAGTAGATAGACTTCCAGAGTTTGCAGATAGCTCAGTGGGACACTGTTTTAATGAGCTCATTCGGTTTTTATGATTTGTTTTCAAATATGCTATGCATGAATATCAGGATAAGAATAATGACCTTCATAATATTTTATAAATAAATTACTTTGTGTAAGGGTATTTATTGAAAGAAATTGAAGCCTTTGGGCAAATCACACTTGTGCTAAAGGAAAAACAATAGCATCCCATTCACACCCATTCAAAACTAAATAAAATAAAACTTACATGAATAAATAAATAAATAAAATAACATGAATAAAGATCACTTCTGATGGTGAATTCATTTCTCCCCTTGCCTATGCACCATGTGCAGGCTGACTGAACTTTGACTTGCAAATTTACATGACTCAGTGGTGCTCAACCAATGTGAGTGGCTGGACAACATCCGGTGGGACTGACTCCTCATTCACAACGTTAAAAATGGAAGAGGTTTTGATGGTCATGGACAAACCTTGCACATGAGTACATTTCGCCCTGTGAAATCTAGTGTGACTGCCACTCGAGCTCACATCCAGGCAAAACTGTCACAATAAGAAATGTAACTGGTGTGCTCAGTGTGGGTCGAATGTAACGTTTGTATACAAGGTGATCTTAGTGGGTTCAAAATTGACAAAAAAAATGGGCAAAAAGAGACCAGCTTACCTCGGGGTAACATAGTGTGTTTCAGGTCTCTTGCATCCAGTGCACACCTGTATGGAGGGGAGAAAAAATAAGGAAAAAAGACACGAAAAAAGAAAGGAAAGAATGAAAGATGCCAGCGCATTTCAGCCAAGTGGCCTTCGTCAGGGCAGAGTGAGGTTGCACAGGTGTGCTGTAAAGAAACAGGACTGAGTGCCATAGCAGCCACACTTTTTCAACTTAAATCGACTTTCAATCCTTTTACGCAAATACGCTGCACCAAGATGGCTTATTATGAAATTGAAAATCTATTCACTGAGACATACAAAAGGGATCTCTCCTCCCACAACCTTTCCAATAAAGAGTGTGCGCCACTAGATGATCTTGCCAAGAAATACAGCATTATTATAACAGAGGCATGCTGTCAGCTCCGAGTCTGTTTATATCCATGAAAACAGACTTGGATAAGTTTCTCAGCACATCTCTAGGTTTCTTACTCAAGCCCAACAATGGATCTCAGATAAGGAGTTTTCTTTTCTGTATTGTGAACATCCCACCACTGCTTTTTTCTACCTTAAGCCTATGGTGCATAAGGGACCTATGGATAGCCCAACAGACAGACCAGTCATCTCAGCCAATGGCTCCCTCACAGAATCAGCTTCCCAATACATTGATTATTTCATTAAAGCCCTGGTTCCATTACTTCCCTCTTACATCAAAGATACAAACCAGGTACTTGAGAAAATAGATTCCCTGAAAACAATTGATTTTGACTTTGTGGCTACATGTGAGTATAGAATGTGTGTGTAGAATCTCTATACACTGATTTTTTTTTTTTTTTTTTCATTCAGAGGGCCCATGTGGAGAGACCAGCCCCTTCCATCTTTCAGTGTTGACCTCAATGATAATGTTTTCTTATATTTATTATAAACAACAGAAAGGCACAGCTATGGGGCAGCCTTTGCTCTGAACTATACTAACCTATTCTGTTGTCTGTGGGAGGAAGAACACATCTTGTACCCAGCCAAAAATAAGTGTGTACAGAACATCATTTGGTGCGGACACTATAATGATATTATTTTTCTCTGGAAAGGGAGTGAGTCTGACCTACTGGACTTCCACAAACACATGCACTCATCAGTGAATGAGGACATCAGACTGTCCTTGGTTCACTGGAGAGAGAAGATCAGTTTTCTTGAACTTGTACATGCTGATGGCTCCCAGGCTCCCAAGTAAAAGACAAATATTCCATATGGCCAATTTCTATGCCTCAGAGGAATCTATGACCAGGACCAGGACTTCACTGTACAATCTTACATCGTGACTGATAGGTTCATTGAAAACCACCGCAAACCCCATCTCATCTCACAAGCATGCCAGAGAGCAGCAACCCAGGACGGAGTTGACATAGCACATGGTACCAAAACAACAAAGGACAAGACTAGTCAACCTTTATTCACCACCACATACAGCACCCAGCCTCATTGCATTAAAGAAATTATCAGCTCAAAATGGAACAGAATTACTTGCGATCCCACGCACCCTCAGAGAACTTTTCCCGGATCCCCTCATTTTCTCCTACAGAGAAGCACCTTCCATCAGACAAACTAGTACACATCAATCTACCAGATGACTACAAGGAATCTTGGAATCCAAGGAATTCAGAGGACCTTTGGGCACCTGCGGATGCGGCAACAGCAATCACTTTGACAACGCTGTATGTACCCAAACAGACCTCAAAACCAATCACGTGGACCAACACAAAGACTTCATCAACTGCAACACCACCTAAGTTGTGTACAGCCTCACTAGCCCCTGTGGATGTTTTTACGCAGACTCAAAGACAGCGTCAAAGAACAAAAACATGCCATTAAAACAAACAGTAGAAACAAACAATAGAAATTGAGTGAATCGCATTCCTGCTGTGAGACCCTCCTAAAAGCAGAGGGAATTGAGCATATTAAGCCAGCCACCAGCGGGGGTGACCTGGATCTGGATCTTTAAATCTGATGCCATGGTTTTCCCAGGCCTAAACGAAGAGACTGATTTTATTTTTAAAACCATTTTCTTCACCACCACATTTTTTGAAACTACAAAAAGTTGAGAATTTTTTTTACATCAGTGATAGTTTATATTTTCCACATCTGGAAGCACCTATCTTTACAGTGCACCTGTGCATCTTTCTTACTTTTCTTTTTCCCTTACTTTTTCTCCCCTCCACACTGGTGTGCATTGGACCTGCTAAAGACCTCACTACGTTATCTCTGGTGAGCTGGTCTCTTTTTAGCCATTTTTTTGTCAAAACTGTCAAAATACTAGGCCCTGATTGCCTGACAATACCAGCTTCTCTATTTCAAATGAGGCACAGTGGAGATGAGGCAGTGTGTGTTCAAGTATTGCCAGCCCTCATACATGTTTAGTGAGGGCAGCCAACCAAAATCAAATGCGGCTCTGGCGCATTGACGAGTTTGTCTAAAACTGCCTGATAAGGATGATTTTTTTTTTTTTTTTTTTTTTACTGAGATGCAATATCATTAAGTTTAACCATGTAAACAAAATGCATTTTAAACAATGCCTGCTTTAAACATCTATAGCTCTATATGCATTAAACACAGGGAAAGTTGGCTTCCTTTGGTCCCCTTTAAAAGCATTTCCTCACTCAGCATCACACTCCCCAGATTTCTTTGCACCTCAGCCAGTTTTGCAGGGCATGGGCGGAGTTCTTCCCTCTGGCTGACAAACCATTCACCATCATATTCGTAGCTGTTGCTGGGCAGTTATTGATCCACTGCAGCTTGATAAAATTAAAAGAAATATTGTTCCTACTCTTTTATTATTGCAGTTCACCATCTAAGTGCATAAATCTTTTACTGTCCCCTGTCACCTTGTGTTATTACATATAGGTAGAGCAATGTATCAGATCAATTTTCCTGTTCTTTGTTGTTGTGGTGTTTTTTTTTTTTTTTTTTTTGGATTCATACAGTCTAGTCCAGATTAAAGTTTGTAGGGATTACAAGCTACCATACTTACTGCATGTGCCCATAAGTGGATATAGCAAGTGTCTTCATCATTTGTAAACCTGAAAAGCAAGTGCTCATATTTGGATATATGTGACCTTGATAATTCAAAGTCAAACATCACATACATTAAGATTAATAACTAATCACCAGAGGGCACATTACCACCGTTATTGGTGTTTATTAGTTTCCTGTGCAGGACACACAGGAAGTGATGCCTTTTCCATTTCAGAGGGTACAACAGTCTAAATACAAAGACAGAAGCTGTGGTGAACAGTGCGACACTGAGTGCCTGTGTTGGGATATTTTGAGTGCAAAAGACCAAACCTCTTATCACTAAAGGTACCCCTGTAATCAAAACAGAGGAATCGTACTCTTATCTTATCATTTAATTACTTATTATGGCTTATTCCTTAATCTTACTCAAATCTTATTACTTTAAAATGCTTTTATTACAAGCATTAAAATGCATCTGGTATGCTGATGATGATCCTATGAGTTAAAGGAAAACAAACAAACAAACAAACAAACAAAAAAACACCATAGGAATCCTGGTCATTTAATGAGCTGTCAGTTAGCTCCAGGCGGATATTATGAGATCAGTAGAGAAACATCTGTAGTTTGCATAGTGAAAGCACATCTCCAAACATCAGCTGACAGTCCAGACATGCACCAATATGCATCACAACTTCAGTCCTGATTTAAAAAAAAAAAAAAAAAAAAAAAAACATGCATGAAAAAATGTTCCTCTATTAAGCATGGCCCGTTTTCCCACATCCACAGCCTCGGAATTTAGTGTTGTTGAACTTTAAAATGTTTGCCACCCATTCACACACACTGACATCGAGGGCTGTCATGCAAGGTCAAGTCCAAGCTGCCCATCAGGAGCTGTCTTGCTCAAGGACACTTCAAATCGCTTTGTGGAGGAGCTGGGGATCGAACAGGGAAACCTCCAATTACTGGGTGACTGCTCTACCTCCTGAGCCAAGAGCCACATACCAGTTTCCCTTTTAGGTAAATTCAGCCTCTTTAAAAGGGTGTGCATATGGAAAAAATATATCAGGTACACCCACATGGTAAACAGTATGTTTTTCCCCAAGACATAAACATACTGTATATGTATCCAGTTTCAGCTGTAAACTGTGCAGCTGTATTATTAACAAGGCTAGCAGAGGACCTGTAATTATAGTCCAATATTTGGAGCTATTAATCTCTGCTGCTGAGTTGATATGCATTTGCCATAACAAAAAGGACATTGTTATTTCATTAAAATGCTAATATGTCCTTGTGTGTATGTATGACCTTGTAGATGCATCTCAAGCAGGGCATATTAGTATAATTACTGTAATAAAAACACAACTCAGAGGGATGGCAGCCAGGCACAGCAGGGAGATTAATGACAGTCCTCAGTGATGGCACTCTGTGACATAGAACAGAGTAGAGTGGAATAGAGTTGAATAGAATAGAATACAGATTATTTGTAAACCCCCCAAACTGTAAAGAATTTGTAATATATAGTATATAGTTCTATATTAATTGTCAGTATATTGTCACATTCATTTATAATTTCATGCATAAAAAACACATATGCACACACACACACACACACACACACACATAAAAAAATAGAAGATAAAATAGAAGACATAGAAGAAGTACCCCTTACTGGTTAGACAGGTGACAGGTGTGCAATAAGTATCAACCATTTGCCAAATTAAGCTGCTCTCCAATTTATTTAACCTTGAGTGTTAACTTATAGAGCGTCCCCATTGGATTGCAGTTAATACCAGCACAGGCAATCAGCAAAGCTATAAGGAGAGAGTGGAATCAATAATGGCAGCTGTTCCACCCTCGCTTTGTCTCTCTCTCATGCATGCATGTGCGCGCGCACACACACACACACACACACACACACACGCACAAATATATGCACTAGGTCACTCAAACAGAGAGAGTTTATACTTGCAATAGAGACTGTGCCAACAGAGGAAAGTGAAGTGTGGTCAGTGATTAATGATATTGTACTCACACGGTCTGGAGCATGCTGGTGCCCACAGCTGCATGTCTGCCTGCATGTGTGTATGTGTGCCTGAGTATGTGTATGGGTCATGAGTCCATGTATGTGTACGTGTGTATGCATTTATGGATGCCTGTGTGCATGAGACTTGTATCTGCAGCAATTATCACTGTGGGGAGGCAACTCCAATAGATTGTCTAGCCAGAGGAGAAGGAGTAAACTCACCAAGGTACGTGGCCTGGGTGTGAATAACCAGTGGACTGTGCACAGGCCAAGCCCCGACTTTGTTGCGCCAGTTAAGTGGCTCTGAAACACAAGCCCAGATCCTGACAGGAACTGAGGAGCAAAATCATATCATCTTCCATAGCTTAAGTATTGTTCATGCAACAAGCCAGTGCTCTTCTTTAAGGGAAGGGAAATTAGCCTATTACAACCTTAAATTAATTTGAACTGAATTTATGGTATTCATTTATTGATTCAAAGCTTTACCAGTGAAGAAGAATCCTCATTTAGAATGGTGAAGAGCTACACATAATTTATGATAAATATAAGGTGTTGATAAATACGATAAATATAAAGAGGGTGTGCTGTTCTCTGTTACAAACAAACAAACAAACAAACAATCAAACAACAATAAAATAGAGTTTAAAATAGAGTTTTAGGTATTCAGTGTAGATTTGCACACTATGCAGTACAAATGCTTACATCAGTTCCCTATTATAAGCATTTTTTTGTACATGATGTAAAGCTCATGTTTTTGGATGAGTGTGTGATGTAAGTGACAACTGTTTAGTGTCTCATTGCCTTGAGAGGAAACACAGTGACATCTGCTGGCTATTTTATGTTCATGTATGAGTTTAAGCCTGCATTTATTTATTAGTTATTGCCATACCCAAATTCCATGTAGTCCATTCAACTAACAAATTCAAAGTTTTGAATACAAATGCAGCTTCAGATCCCAGTTGTGAGTGTGGCCAGATGTGATCAGATACATGACTTATAGAAAGTGATAGAAAATGGAAACAGTGTGAAAGAACAAAAAACATTTTATATGGTAATATTAGTGCTCAAAACTGAGTAGCAATTCAAAGCAGACTGTCTTGGTGGTGCAGCTTTTGAATTAGTTGGCAACCCGTTTCAAGCTTGACACTTAGGCAGCAACATGGTGTAATTCGGACATGTCACTAGAAATAGAGAAAAGACAGAGTAAGCCATTGTACAACAACAACAAAAAAAACCTGTTATAACAAGGAGAACAGAGCAGAGCAGCTCAGGGGAGACAATTGGATGACAGATATGGATTCTGAGGATTTATTATTTTATGGATGCATTTGAATACTTAAAACCACCTTATTCAACTCTAAAATCTAGTAAAGCCAACTAGTTCAGCTACTGAGTGACACTAGAAATGCAGAGAGGAAGAAGGAAATGCAAAAATAAGACCAGAGGCAACTCGTGGCTTAGCCCAGGGCCAGAAAGAGTCTGGGACCAGGACACTACCACACACACGCTAGACACACACACACACACACACACACACACAAACACACCATAGCAAACCACCACTAAGTGTCCACCATTGCCACCTCCACATTTTTTATCTCTATAGGGCGTCACCCTATAGAGATAAAAATATGGATTTGACTGGCTGGTAAAATATACATATAATAATAATAATAACAATAATAATAATATATGAGAGAGTGAGAAAGGGCAGGGACCACCTGAAAGACACTGAGGCCTATTACATTAGTTTCATTGTTTTTTCTCTTCTGGACTCAATGTATGCAAAGCTATTGAGTTTTATCACTGAACTTTTTCTAATATAACAGATCAGCAAATCTCAGCTCATGCATAGGCTATCATTTTCTCTGTGAGCATTTCATATTGTCCCGCAGCTGCTGCTTTGCCTTGAACAGTTTTTTTTTTTTTTTTTTTTTTTTCAAATCCAAAGCTGCAGGACTGTCAATGCAAAGCTGTCTTTGCGACTCTGACCCTCTTTCTCTTTCTCTTTCATGTCCTTTGGTTCCCCGTCCACTCCAGATCATCTCTGTACACCGTGAGTGAATATGATGTGACTCAGCCCAAAGGACATCTTCTCTCTTCACATCTTGCCTCTGATGAGTTGTCTAAGTGATTCAGAGAAGAGGCAGCTATTGCAAGTAGAGTCTGAATACACCCTGCATTTTTCTCAGTAATTTTACCCTTAAATACTTCTCATGAAAGTCATTTATTTGCGACATTTTAGATGGGATTGGGAAGTCGATTTAATTGCAGCGTAGTTGCAGGATGAGTTTATTTTACCAAATGGAAGGACTGAAAGTTAATTGAATGTTGCATTGCAGGCATCAGGACTTGATGAGGTGAAGAAAGAGGACAGTGGGACTGACTAATAAAACATCACCATCTCTGGTAAGGAGTTTCATCTGCGCCTGCATCCTAATGCCAAGGTGGTTGCACCCAGAGCCACAATCAAATGACATAATCAAATGTGCCCTGATGCCTTTGTGAATGGAAATGCATCTTTCACATTTGCATTACAACAAAAAGCCAAGCAGCCCAATTCCTCCAATCCATCTATATAGCTAGCAGTAATTTACTGGTTGTGTTCTCAAAGTTTTTTATTCTTACGCATTTATTACGTTGAAGAAAGCCGTCAGTTCACATGTTGGCACTTGGTCGCTCATACTCATAATCACAGTGAAGAATTAATTAATTAATTTATTTATTTCATCACATCATCTATTACATCATCTAGCATACTCTAACAAGGCCTTGGTATGGATTTTGCATGCCCCTCTGTCTAATCTACTTTTACCTGAGGATTACAAAATGTACAGCAACGATGGGCACATATTCTAATTACCCTGATGTATGATAGCCATTAAGAGAATAATAGATAAGGATAATGTAATTATATAGCTTATATTGTGACAACTAAATTACACTTGACCCATTTTGACCTTTTTCTTCACACAGGAATGATCCTGATAGATAAAGAGGAGACAGAAAGGAGGAGAAGGACAAAGAATAAGAAGATGGAGAGGAGATAATTTGTCACATTGTTTACTGAATCAGAAATTGGACCACCAAAATTTCACAGCACACACACTATTAGGCGAGACAACAGACTGTGATGCAGCTATTTAAAGATTTCTGTTTTTTTTTTTTTTTTTTTTGTGCAATATTGATTTTTCTTTCCTGGCAAAATAAAACCAGAAGGGCTCCTCTAAAAGTACAAATGCCACTCATCATCTCTTGGAGTCAAACACAATTACTCAAAGTAGCTAAAAGGAATTCACTGCATGGACCAAAGTCTGTAGGATCAGTATGTCTGTAGGTACTGAAAATCACTAGAGACAATGGCCAAAAACAGCTGTGGTACAGAGTCAAATCCAAGTTAGAGTTTAGATTGTCCTAGCAAAGCATCAAAGAGGTACTGGCATGCCAAAGAAATGATCTAACTTAGAGACACAGAGATCCTGATGACTAAAAAACTGAAATTTCCTCGAGAAAAGTTGAATTTAACATGTTCTGCTACACTAGTAGTGAAACTAGTAATTCAGTAAATCTATGGGATTTTTTTTTTGGTTGTTTTCTTTCTGGTTGTAATTTCCCTGTACGACTTTTGGCATCCCCAAGAAAGTGGGTGTGAACATGTTGCATTCAGATATAGGCTATATGCGTACATGTAAGTGGAGAGAAGGACAGAAAAGAGTTTTCAGTCCAGATAATATGAAAGGCGACTCGTGCCCCAGGCTCAAGATGCAACATGCTTTGTTGCTGCTTTGTGTTACAGCTGTCAGGAGAAATTGGTTTCTATGCTTCTTCTATGACACATTTTTTCAGATATAGCTGCTGAACATTTTTATGAGTTACAAAGGCGCACAGCCTGAAAAATTCACTCCAATCTCAAATATGGTTTTATTTTGTCTTGCAGAGAAACCAAACCAAATGTGTCTTGATATAAAGCTTGATCATATAATTTGGTTTAGATTTTTTTTTTTTTTTTTTCAAAAACGGCAGTTTTTGTTCCTTGCCTCATGAAATATTCATGTTTGACTAGGGACATCAGCCATCAACCTGATTTCCAGCATTAGCAAACCTTTTTACAGTAATTGTGTTTTGCTGAATGTGGAAGCGTTAACGACCCCAGAGACCATGATTTTATTTAATCGTTGCCTTATCTTATTAACTGGAGCTAGTCAGATGATATTACATTGGGTGAGGGAGCCAGCTACTTAATTATTTATGAATACTTTCAGCCAGTGAGCACTGATTAACTACAACGCTAGCATGGGCATGTACATGGATTCTGAGGAAAGCAATTACAAGGGAGCAAATAGACGTTTATATTTTTACATGGGCTACATTTACACCGAAATGATGTGACTTATTTCGAGGGCTACTCCTTGGCTTTTGGACAGATTTATGATCAAAAATCACAACGGGGCAGGGTTTCACATGAGGGTTGAAAGCATTTAAGAGCAACGACAGCACTGCCAGAGCCCTCTCCATAGCACAAAGACGGGATTGTTGCGACTCATTTGAAAGCCATACACAAACAATAAGATACAGATTTATTTCTCAAGGTTCAAATGGTGAGAACTCCAAAGCGAAGGGCATTAGAGGCAAACATCGGCTTGAGACAGTCATGGTGTACACATAGTAAATATTAAAGACAAAAACAACTGTTTACCTAAGCAAAAATGTAAGATTACCAAATAACATAGTAATCAGATGAAGTAATTTTCCAGAGCCTCTCTCTGCTCTTAAATTTTGTCTAGAGTACCAGCTCAGAGGTATTTACATGAAGTGTCTGTTCACAGTCAGTCAGCTTAGGCTTTAGTGGGCCTGATTTCCCAAATGGGTGCACTTTTGGAGAAATTGCCAACTACAGTATGTCCGCTTAGGTCAAGCTGACACTGCATGGATTTAAGGGCTTTAATAACAGAGAAGTGGGAAATGCCCTCTACTTTACATTTACCTGTGATGGTCTTCGAGTGCAGGGAAAATCCTGATGGTTATCTGGCATACACTTTTCTTTACCACTGCTACCACACAATAGGTATCTGGTCAGTTTGACAGGATGCATACATATAAATAAAATATACCCCTTTGTTTTCTTTCCCCCTGGTTTCCTATCTGTCTCTGCCCCTCTCTCTCCCTCTCTCTGTTTTGTTGGTTTCTCTGTGAAAAATATGTGCAACCTAAATCTTATCCCCTCTGCCTTATTGCACATGAGACTCAGCATGTGTGGGTCAAAATTCTACAAAGAAACACACACACAGAGACACACAGACACACACACACACACACATGCAGAGAAGGCAGAGATGAGAGAGTGAGACTATAAATTACCCTAAGCAGTCGAAATGAAATAATATGTAAAAAAAGAGTTGAAGTATTCCAGCTGTTGGTTTTGGGACCACAGCACATTTGTAGTTGTTCAGGCACATTTTTGATTCAGGCATGTTAGTAGTCTGTGTAAGTGGAGAGGGAGAGCTGTATTGATTTTTCTTTCAATGAAGCTGGCAATTTCTTTTAGGTCTGATTTCTTTAAGAAAAAACAGTTTACCCACAACACAATAAAAATACAAAAAAAAAAAAAACCTCTCTTACTTCAACTGCATTCTATCCACCCATGAGTTGGCAAGGTTTCCAGTCTTCTGCGGTTTTCTCTGATATTTATTTGTGGAGCTCAGACAGTCAAACAACTACATGTGAAAAACTTAGCGGCAACAGCTATTTCCAAAAACGGTGACACACATACGTGGCATAACTCCTGCGACATAAGGCCAAAACTTTTGCTGGGTCGGAACTAGTATGTCCTGCTGGGGAACTCCAACCGTATCTATCCAATTATAACTTGTACTAGTTGGCGGCGCATAGATACAGTTTGCTGGTAATTCTCACTGAAATGCTTTGACTGTATGGGCTGTGGATTATGTCAGGTGTTATGTTTGGAAGACAGGGGAGATCACATCAGACTGGAAACTGTGCTAAATCACACAGCAGCTAGAGTTTTTGGATGGATAGGCTGTACAAAGGATAAGGTGGAATGTTCCTTTAAATAGGCTGCATCTTTCTTGATTACGCCTGGTTTTAGCACTAAACACACATGTACATTTGTGTCTGTATTTGCGGATTGATCATCATCTCATCATACTCTCCTCTGTCATTCTTTTGCCCTGTATCTTTCCCATCATGTATCCATTGTCTCCATCCTTTAAATCCTCCTCCCGTCCTCTGCTTTCAAAGGCCTGGGATGTGTCATGTGGAGCAGAGCCAGAGTTTGTGTAAAGGGTCTCAACCTTCCTTAACTGCCATTAGGATAACTGCATCAAAAATGTTAGAACACGTACCAACCTGTCATTAAGTTTCAGTCCTAAAATCTAAATTATATCACCATGTAAATATATTTCTCAGCTGAAATACACACATGAAAGAGAAGATGGGGGAAATTCAGAGGGCTATATGATTATTTATTTATTCTTGCAATTTACATGAAAACACCTGCACCTGCATGCAAACAGCTGCATGTGCGTTTTTGCACCTGCATTTTTGTTCCTGAGAAACTGGCAGCAGCACCTCAGATGCATAGCGGCAGGAAGTGTATGCAAGCAGTTTTTCTTGTTACTGTTTGTACAATTTAGGGATAAAACATTGATTGGCAAGCATGTAGTTACAGCATGAGCGGAAGTTTTTGTTTCAGTTATTCTAGCAAATTCCAAGTCTGCTGACAATTTATGATACACCAAAGCAATGGTGGAAAACTTCTTGGATGTAATAAAAGGAATCTTGATTAGTATTCAATGAAATTAACCCCTACAACCTTTTACACTTTCTTTAATGGAGAAAATGTTTATCTAATAACTGCATTTTAGTAAAAGTGTGCCTTTTCTTTCCTCAGCTCTTTTGAAGGTCTAAATGACAAGTCATTTGTCTTGGCAAGTCTGCTCCACTGAAATTGCTGTGGGGCTGACAAAAATGACAGAGCGTGAGATGAGAAAGGAAGGAGAGGAGAGGAGAGTTGCAGGGATATTTGCAGTGAAACTCAAACTTAAGGTTATGGTGTCAGAATGGATGACTGTGAGTAAAGAATGTTTACTCACAAAGTAACTAACCACATTAACCACTAATGACAAACACCTTACTGTCAAACTTTGGATTGTATGAAAGAATTATGATTTGAAATTCATCTTTCGATATTTTATCAGGTGCATGACCGTGCATAGAAAACATAGAGAGTGTACAAGGAGAGCGCACATTTACATCCCCTGCATCCTGAACGTCCTCTGAGCAGTCATGGTGTCATTTGTTATCATGCCAGAAGGGGGAGCTATTGTCCAACATTATTAATTGTTGCAGCCACTTAGCGATTCAAGTTTAGATGCAAGTAATAGAATCAAACCACTTCTTTGTCACTGATTGTTTACAACTTAAGAAACTATGGCATGAAAACAACTTGACATTAATGTGGCGACGATGATTTAGCAATAAAATCAGTTTTCTGATTCGATCTGGGTTTTCTACAGAAGCCCTGACATCAAAAGGAATTAAGAAATTAGTCTTGATCTTTGTAGTTTGGAATGAATAAAAAGGATGAAAGAAAATCTAATTTATGATTTAGGATGGTCTAGTGACTGTTATGAATGCAGGTCTCATAAGATAAAGCCACTGAGAAATTCACTAGATATTTCTGGAGCTCTTTAACGTCAAGTGAAGACAAGGAATCCCCTTACAGCAAAAGCTTTCATTTTTTCCTCAAATTAAAATTTTGAGTGCTCCAAAATGTTTGGTAAGAGACTTTTCTATTTCTGCCTCTACAATCAAAGCGCCTGTGAAGCTATGACCTTTAAATGCTTAACTACATCAACTGATTGAAATCCCCTGCCTCACCTTGAGATTTACCAACATTTTTATCAACTGGGGGTCAATTTGACCCCATCTGAACTTTATGTGTCAGGTACTTTATGCCTCTTGCTGACTACCTAAATAGCCCTTTTAAATAAAACATAAGCTCCCCCTTTATACCAAATGTCATGTTAACTATCACTGGGTCTCGTTAGGTGAGGGCCCTAAAGTCAAGGAGTGTTTTTTTGACCTATGAACGTTGATTGATTATCAATGGCATATTGTAGTTCCTCAGTGTCATCAAAACAACTAAAACAAATTTGTGTAAAATGCTGATATTTTGTTATATGCTTTATACAGCCAAAAAAGCCTGGGGTACAAATCAACCCCAGAAAAACACCACAGGGTACCAAATGTGTACAGGACATTGAAAACATATCATCATATTAATGTTATGTTTACTCTCTTGTCCCCATTAAATTAGGAAAAGTAATGAGATATGAAACAAAAAATGATGTTAATCATGTATTTGGGGACATTAAACATTGAATGGGGTCAAATTGGCTCCAAAGATAATAGGAGAGTTAGAAAGGTCTGTTTTTATTCCCTCCCTCTCCCCCCACCAGAGACCGTTTTAACAGGGAAGAGCAGTGAGTAGGTCAAGTGACAGCTTCACAAAACCACAAAACAGGTTCTCCTATCTGAAACCAAACCGGCACGGTTATGAGTGAAGCCATCATAATGGAGACAGGTAGGGTTTCATTGTTGTGTCAGAGACACTAAACAGCACAATGACACCAAACTGTCCTGCTGGTGGCAGTTGTTATGTAGGGGAACATGATGACTGTCTCCACTGGTGACACCCGTGTCTCTGTCTGTTTGTTTCCTTTTCTCCTGATCTATCAAAACTCCCCCTTTCTCTCTCTTTCAGATTCAAAATCCATCTCTGTTTCATCGCCACAAGAAACCTGATATCCTCCCTTGGTGCATTTAGCCAGGCAGCTAATGGAAGATGTTGAGAAATGAGACAAGGCAAGTCAAATTTGGAGAGACTTCTCCACAGAGTTTTGTTCATGAAAAAAAGTCCATCATGTGAAAACTATGGAGCCCATGCAGAAAGGCAACGGAAAGTTTTTTTTTTTTCTTTTAATTTTAATCTACAGAAAATCCCAAATCGTGCCCACCAAATACTAAATCAAAGTTGCAAAAACCTAATTTTGTGCCCAGTTTTCTTTTTTGTGTTCTCAATTTTACTTTTGAGCTCTCAAATTCATAAAGCTGTACCAACAGTTTACTGCACCTTCATCTAAAGAAAACATAGCCAAGCTGCCGGCAGCCTCCTGTGTGGATGTTAAGGTGTGTTTTGACATGTGGATACATTATGGAGACATATTGAGACCCCCTGCCTCTAATGGCGTTATAGAGCAGGAGGATCCTTAGGGTGCATGATGTCTGTCTCACAGCATCAATATGCTGATTTGTTTTTAGTTCTCAGTTCTTTGTTTGGGCATACAATAAAATAAAACAAAAGTGAAGTAATACGCAAGAACATACAAAAATGCATAGGTGGGATGAAAAAAAACAACAACCCTGATGGCTTAAATATTTGTTAAATAAGTACAAGGAGAGAAGAAACAAGAAAAACTGCCAACAAAGATTACAACCAAGCATTACAATAACATATATTTATACTGCTCCCACTGTTATCATACCATACTTTAATTATCTTTCAAGAGAAGCTCTTTGAGATCATTTTTAAATCTGTCTCATATGATTGGACCTCTGTACCAGGCCAAGACTGGCTCTGCAGAAGTGACCATGTAGAAGATCATCAGATCTGTCAAGTCACTGAATTTATTGTAAACCAATTGCAAGGCAACAACTGATTGTGCTTTCAGGGGGCATCCGAATTCTCAAAGTATTATGAATTGTTATTATTTAAATTAATATTAAATCATGGCATTTCTTATGAATTTTTGGGCAACTTGGATGCAGGAACCTGCCATGCAACAGCAGGGCTCCAGTCTCTGTCATTGTGCATGTGTTTTCTTTAGACAGGAGCTCAAATTATGCAAACCATGGAAACAATTTGATTAATCTGAGAGCTCGAGATCGCAAATTGAGAGCTCAAAATAACTAAATCGTGTGCACAAATTAGGATTTTGTGACCTTGATTTAATATTTTGTGGGCATGATATAGTAGAGCATGCGCAGGAACAACATCTCAGCAAAACAGGATTCATACATTATTTTCTCTTTATTTTCAATTCACCTTTTTACATTTTTATTCATTTATAAAAGTATACATTTACTTAATCAGTTTCATGTTTGATTGGTTTAATTGAAGCTGGTTAAATGGTAGGACATTTATCATACCAGTATGTTCATCTGGCTACATCTTTTGAAGTGCAATGACTTTCTAATTATATAACCATCCAAGTTCCAAGTAAGCCATGTGTATAAACACTTATTTAGTACTAGATGTGACTATAACAAGCGAAAGTCTTTTTAATCACAGCTGTGGTCTTTTCTCTGATGGACCTGAACTCATAAAAGGCCTTTTCCATCTCCGGCTGCTCTGTGGCTTCTCACCACCCCATAACGGTGTAGCATTTCCCTTCTGTGCCCTTCATTTCTGTGTTTATGTAGATGTATTTACTGCAGGCTTAATGGCGACTGGAGGATCTGGGGCCTTGGTTGGGCACTTCTGTTTGTTTTCCTGAAAAGCCTCCATGCTGCATGCTTAAGTTCACCCAGTGCTTATTACTGGCATTTATACAAACTGGCTTAATGCAGCATCCTGGGTGTGTGAAACTGCTCTGAATCACAGTTAGTACAATGATTAAACTAAATCCGCTGATATGTTTTTATTATCCCAGAAATATAGAAAATTCCTGACTGTGTAGTAATATATGCAAACAAATATTTTTTTGCTCTCAGAGATGGCATTGCCCTTCTGTTGGCAGAATGAGTGAAAATGCGAATTACCCAAATTCCTGATTTATTACTTTGTGCTGCAAGGAGTTACAGAATCATTAAAATAAATAGTTGTTATAATAAAGCACTGGTTGTTGCACCAGATTCCCCCATTTAATGATAATTAATTCCATAGAATGTGAAGAATTCGTTGAATGGGCCTCATTCATCAAAATCTGGCAGCCTTTATTGAAAGCTTAATTTCAAAGCACAAATCAACGAAAAAAAAAAAAAAAAGCAGGACACATTCAGTACGGGAAGCTCGAATAAAATGTTTTTTTAGGGAAAAGTGAGGTAACATCAAAATGTTTGCCAGCTTGACTCGTTCATATCCAGGGTTTGCTTGTTTGTGTTTGTTGTGAGTAATGCATACCAATTCTGCTACA